>NT_177474.1:570947-583802 GCF_000188095.3 Bombus impatiens
ACGCGCGCCGCGCGCGCCCCCCCCCCGCCCCCCGCCATAACGCCGCCAGCACCCACCTCCCTCGATTCTCTCCAACTCCTATCTTCCCTACTCTTCCTCGTTCTAGCGTTCTCCATTCCCTTTGCATCTCTTCTCTCGACTTTTTTTTCTCTCTCTCGAACCGTCCTCTCTTTTCGTTCATCCGTGCTTCTTTCATATCGTTTTTTCTTTATTTCTTTTTCTACGGTTATCCCGATGATTAGTAATCGTATCAAATCAATCTTTGTGTATCGTAACGGTGATTTTATAAATAAAATTATCGAGTAAGTTGAAAGACCGTGCGTCTGTGGTAATGGCAAAGATAGGGAAATCTGTAGCGAAGGGTTAATAGCTAACTCATAAAATCTTCCAAACGATCGACGATTCTCCTTTCGTTTTATAGAATATCTACTTCTTCTCTCGTCATCTTGTCTTTGCACAAGCTTCGTCCGTTAATTGTCGTCTTCGAGTTCGATGTTTGTTCTCGGGGATGCTGAATTTTGCGAAAATCTCGTTGGCGCCGTCTTGCTTGTTGTCTCGCGAAAATAGAGTTCTCCTGGTCCTCTGACGTTTCAGCCGATCCGTAAACTCTCTCGGTCAACGATACTTTTTTGCTTCTTTCGTTCTTCTTCTCTGTCACGTGTCAGAACAGTCCCGGTTGCACCTGCTCTACCTCCGGGAGAAAATTTTCCCCTTCCCTTCATCCCTCCACCTTTCGCCTTTCCTCTCGAAGAAGTTAATACTCGCTCGATGCGTTGCACGACGGAGTTATCGATATGATTTCTTTCCGGCCGTTTCTTCCCTTTGTTCTGGCCAAGAATAATTCAGTGCTTCTGTATCTGTTATTCAAATTGTGGCCGCGTTTTTCGCGCGTCTCACGCCGCGCGTCGGCTTTGAATTTCAAATCCGACGAATCACACGATAGATCGATTACTCGAAGTAAGAGCGACAGGATTTAGTTTTAGATATTCATACCTGTGACTTTGCGTTCCACGATGGCATTTTGTCTAAGTTCCTACTTTTCTTTCTGCTTCGTTCAATTATTTCAAACGAAATATTTTAATCGATCGGATACTAAATCGCAACAAAGTACGATTATATAAAGAGATAAAAAGTAATTGGTTTACTTTGATTAGTTTTCAGAAGTGCCTGAGAAAGAAGCTGCAAGAGTTGTAGACACACACGCACGCAGGAGGAACGAAGTATTCCGCGACGTAAGAGAGAAACGATTTTAAACTGTAAGTACCAACGATTCGAGCAGTCAGTTCCGATTTGCAAATCACGTTTGCTCGGTGGCCGGTTCGCTTTCTCGTCGAGATCCTCGTAAAGCTTTACACGCTTCTGCGGCCTCTTCTCCGACTTTCTTCGTCCCTCTCGGTCGACTATGAGTCAGACGAATCGTGAAAGTGTCTACTACCCCCGCGGTATCCCATAAACTCAGCCCTGCGGACCCTGCCCTCGCGTCAAGTCCACGAATTTATCTCTATTCCGCGAGATAGCCGGCCGAACGATCCTTCCTGCGACCAATATGGAATACTTCTGGCCCATAAGCCCGAAAACGCGATACTTAATTGCGACAAATATGGCCCATAAAATTTGAATAGGCATCCGGCATGATGAACGAGGGTTCTTCGGGTCACACGCACCTTTGTCAGCGAATCGGTTGCAGGTTGATTCCGTGGTTTTGCTGTATATACGACACGGATCCGATTAAGTTTATTAAGACCCGCAGAAGACAATGATTTTTTATTCGTAAAAAGATTTCGTATACGTTTCGTAAGCTTGAAACTTTTTTGGAACGGGCAAAAATTCAGCTGGTGGATCGTAGTGGATACGGGGCGTGGAGACGAGGACGAAGTTCAGGTAGAGCATGGATGAGCTTCGCGAAATTAAATTCTTGAGGGAAGGTTGAAATTTTCGGCTCGAAGGGTTAGAAGCGAAAGTTGGCGTCTCTTGTTCTTAGAATTATTTGGAAATTTGTACGAACAACGTCCGTGAAAAGTGAATCCAGTGCTATGACGCAATACGTCGATACTGTCGAATTTCCCATATAGTATCTTTCATAAATCAAATATAGAGTGCTAAACGAACCGTTGCGAACGCCGCCAAAAGTCGAAGATCTCTGCCGACTGATTTCGCTCGTATCTCGTTAAAGTATCTATATTCTCTGTTTCGTAGTGGTTGATCTATCTACGCATCTGTCGTGCTTTGCACGCGAACGGCGTTTAGCGTGCGTTGAATTTGTTTACTATTTCGTATCGCTATTGGAGTCGTTTTAGGACTTTGATCGTAAATTGCATAGTTTATTATCCGAAAGATACATCGGAAAATATATCGTATCGGTATCTTGTCGGGCATGAATTTTTATGACAGCAGTAATCGCGTATCGTTGTTGAATAATTTGTATTATTTGTATCCGATGTTTATGGAGTTTAGAACGATTATCGATACGAGTTGACCGTGACCAGCGACACAGATCGCCTACGAAGTGTTAAGATTCATAATATCGAGCAGATGTCAGACATCCGATTATCGTTTCCAGGTTTTATATTTTTTCATCTGTCCAAGTAAGATATTTAAACGATATTTACTAGAAACAGAATAATCGCATTCGCCAGAAAGCCAGCGTAGCGCAGAAATGAAAAAAATTTGAGCTTTTGAGACTGCTAATTTGGCTGTTAGGAAGGACGCGATTGGACACATTGATTTATCATGATGCACGAGCACACCGTTCAGAATACGCGTATCTCGGTGAGGTTAAACAAGCAGCCAATGGTAATGGTCCAGACATTTTGGCGCCGACGATACGAACTGTTGTACAAAGTCGTCTACTAACAAACAACCAGCGCGCCAAGTCTGATCCATACAGCACTTCCGGTTTTGCTGACGACCGGCTGGAAGTTGGGATGGCGAGTTTACGTAACCTCGAGCTCCTGCGTCCCTCTTCCTTTTTTACTTTCCTTCTCTTCCCTTTTTTTTCTTCTTATCTCCTCGTTAAATTCTCATCGACTTTTGTTAACTGCAGGGAACATTAAATTTTTACATTGTTTCATACTATAGTCGCTTGTATAACTACGGTGGATTATCTTTTAATTTAAAATCTCTTTAAACAATATCGCAAGTTCCATCTTCTACTTATAAGAAAGTGTATAAATCATAGTAGTTCCAAATATATATCGGCCGGTTCGTCGAAAAATAGCGTGAAATGTTTCAGAATATGTGTAAACGTTATATTCCATATATATCGAAGACCAACGATACCGAGCGTGCTTAATGAAAACGTACTTCTAAAAAGGTTGACGCGTGTGCGGCCACCGCGTCACGTTGCCCGATTAACGGTATCTCTAAGCTCGACCATGGTGTATCGACTTGGACGAAGCGGCACTTTCGGGAACAAAATTTTGCATCAGAAGTCGGGGCCATATGGATTTAGGGCGGGCGGTAAGTTGGATCGACAGGCGCATTGTCAGTGCGATTAATCGAACGATAAGTTGGACCGTATACGAAGAGAGTGATTGACGCTACCACGATAAGGCTTGATGGCTCCGAGAGAGGGACAGTCCAATCGAGAAAATAAGAGAGACGCGGAAGGAGTGAACAAAAACCGTGAAAAAGGGATACTCTCAGCGAGGTTCTTAGCTTTGTCCCTGAAGAAAACCACCCCACGTGTTCCCGCTCTACCTTTTTCCTACCTTCCTTCCTCTTATCCCCTCGCTCCTACGTTTAACAGAGTAAATCGTATCCACCCTCGTCGTGTTTCACAATTGTTTCGGACCACCTTGCGGCTCCCTTAAACGTGTTTCGATAGCGAAACCTGGTAGTTTCCCCTCGTTCTCTTTGAATCTCTGACGCTGTCGTTCGAAGGAAATTCAGGTTTCTACTTAATTTTAGGTCCGGTAATAGCCCGGGCTTTTGCTTAGATTTTATAAATATTATTTGGATGGAAGATTTGTAGTTTGTAGTAACTGCGAGATGATTGAATCGTGTATCGCTAGAAAGAAATAAAACAGCCTTTACCGCATTCGCGCGGAATATTATACTGCTTCACGCTTCGATCTTCTCTGCTTCTCTGGAACTAATCCATTTTTGGCCCTAGAAGGGTGAATCATCCCTTGTACTATGACATTTCGTTGAATTTCGCCTCAACCACTTAATGGATGACAGAACATTCGTGGAACAACGGCATTTCGGCAATTTCCTTCTTAAATTATTGAAATAAAGTTACAATCGATTTTGTTGTTATTGTATACTTTTCAGATATAAAACACGAAATATCTCACTGACGGTACGTTGACAAAGAGAAATGATAATTCAGTTTAATAATTTCATTTATCAATCTATTACTTACTTCAGTCGGGCAGTTAAGGAAAGAAAGGAGCAAAATGTCGATTGTTGACGAAAGGAAGATCGTATTCTTGCTTGCGAAGGATGCAAGGTGTTATCATCCCCGTACTGTTTTGCAAGCATTCATGGTCAGCTAGCTGACGTTCGAACGAAAGTGCCGCTGCATAAATTGCCTGTACATCTCAATTCACCCCCCGGGATGGTGACCATTCTCTTACACGTCGTGCTCCCGAGTGACACTCTCCTGCCCCTCGATGGCTGACCTCCCTCCTGCGAACTCGCATTACCATCCCTTTGCACCCCCTCATCTGCTATAGCCCGATCCTCGTTCAACCTTTTGTGCGCTTGCTTGTTTAAATTCGGCCCCAAGAAAATTACCAAAATCGTTATGAAAATTTTCGACTGATCCAGGAATCTCAAAGCTCGTCTTCCTTTGACAAGAGATTAATCGAACGAATTGGCCCTATCCAAAGCGAAAGATTGCACGCTGTTTCTCCCCTTTTCCGGAATATTAGATTCTTTTTGGATTTTACTTACAGGGTTTACATACGGAAACAGTTCACGGAGTTTTCATTAATGAAATAGCTTTGGATTAGTCACATTTATTTTTCATGTCGAAACAATCATCGTAATCAAGCTTATATCGTTCTCCCAAAATTTATACTATTCGTTTTAAAATTCGTTTTTAAAATTTTATTATTCGTTGTATCAAAAGAGAAGGAGCTGCGACTTTCTTTAATTATCAAAGCCCAAGGAAAACTTCCATCGTCCATTAGTCAAGACAAAAAGGCGAAAAAAATGGTACTGCAAGATGATTCTTTGATACATTTTTTAAAAAAATGTTACTTGACAACTTCGTTTAGATCACCAAACATCAAGACAAATTCTCATCCCTCGAAGTTAAAAAGAAAAAAATATGAAGAAGATCGTGGCGAAAGATAGGTAGATATTGTTAACTGAAATTTCAACAGAAGCGTTGTTCTTTCTGGCGCGTATGTATGCGAGCGCGACGATGCCCAAGAGGGGTGGCTGGATCGCTGGATGCGACTCAAACTCAGTGGGGGTAGAAGGAAAACTACCACCATCGGTGTCGACCAATCGCCGTGTTGAGTCAACGTCGTTCTATCGGCGCATGTGCATCCTCTCTGGTGGTGTCTTTGGTTTGGGTACCGCGCGCAAGGCCGCAGACCTATCACTTCTTTGGCGACAGCCGTCGGGGTAACATCCTTGTTCTCGTCCTAGTCCTCGTCCTTGCATTGCCCCTCAACATCACGAGTACCAAAGTTCTCTCTCGGTCTCTTCAGTTTCAATTTAAAATTCGTCCTTCCTATTATCTCCTTGTTTCCTCCATTCGTTTTCCTTTGCTCTTCTATATTTGTTCGTTTCTTATCCTTTCTTTCCTTTTTTCGTTACGGAAATTTGTTTATCCTCGGTTGAAGGTCCCCGTTGACTCCGTTAAAATCATCCGTCGACGCGTCCTTTGATTTGTTTTCGTCGTTAGTTTTCCAATTTTCTTCGGGGACGAATTGATTTTTCATTTTGTTACGATTTAAGATAAGTTCTTTTCCTTTCGAGTATTTTTTAAATTTTCTTTCACCGTTCGCAACTTGGGTGTCGATTCAGTGTCTTTGGTTTGGAAATTTGGAGGTTTCTTTCGAGATTTGCCTCTGTCTGGGTACTTCGCATTTTTCGAGGTAACACATTTTTTATTTCTTGTTCCCGTTTGATAATTCTGTTACATCGTGACTTCGGTTATTTCAACTGCGTATAGTACGTATTATATTTTTATCTCAGAGAAATAGAATTTCTTTCAAATGTTTATCTTCTTATTTTTCCGAATCTTGGAAATCATAAATTTCGAAAGAATCGTTTACTCGTTTTCAAACACAGAGAAATGTAACTTCGTTCGCCCACGTTTACTCAACATTTATTTCGAAAATAATTTACGTCGGTATTGTTTTTAATCGGTAATCGTAGGGCTGTCGCGACAGGAAAACATCTCCCGTGCCTTAAAGTGCCGTCCAAATTCGACCTGGTGACAATAAGCTAACGCTTTCATTTCACCTTGTTCTTTTCTTCTTTCTTTTTGTGGAAAAGGCCGTCCACGCTGCTCTCGTAACTCGTACAGATGACTATCTCGACTGGTCAGAGCCTTACCGAAACTGTGATCTTTTTAACCGATCGAACTCACCGTTCGCAGAGTTTCGATCGAAAAATTTCGTTTCACCTTTCGAGCTTACTTTTACGAATTGGCTTCGTGCCCGTTGTGCGCGAACCAGTTGCCTTAATTCGAGTTTAAGGGTCATTGAAACTTTATCCCTATCCCGACATTCTCCTCCCCTATTCTCCCTCGGATTTTTAACGAAATTTCGACGAAAACCTCGTCCGTCCTCTTCTGTGCCTTTCGAACTTCACAAAACTTCTCTCTCTCTCTCTCTCTCTTTCTCCGTTCTCTTTATTGCGAAATTGAAACTAGTGTCAAACACGCGCTCTTACACATACACACCGATACAATCGTCGCAAAGAAGGAGCAAAACGGTGAGAAAGAAAATTTCTGAAGTTTTTTGAACTGCTTTGTGCCGTTTCGTACGAAAATCCAGCGACAAACAGAAGAAACTCTGTAATCCAAATGGAAATCGAGACAAACGAGTGCAACATGAGTTTCGACCGGTGAGTAAAAATCGCATGCGTGTACACGTGTTGTTGATATTTTGTAATACGTATCTTATGGTAGTATTGGTAATTTTATTTCACTCGATATCTTTTCTGTGCGTTGGTTTGTTCTTGTTAAATCTAGGATAAATATTGGCTCACTGAACTTTCATTCTGTTTCTTGTTAATCGTGTTAATCTTGTTAATCTTGTTTCTGGCTTGTTAATCGAGTAACAAGCTCTATTCGTTAGGAATATCCCGATTGAAAAATTTGAAATCGATTGTTCAAAAGTTTGATAAACATTTCTACGTTGCAGAAATGTCGTGACAAGTATTCGAATGGAAACGTTAGTCAGGAAATTTTTCTGCATCTGTTTGGTGAGAATTAAGAAAGTGCGCCAATTTTAGTTAAAAAGATATTTACGCGTGCAAAGATTGCATTAAAACGAACAAGACAATTTTAGGGGTGTGTTGAAAGTTTTATTATATGTAGAATAGTCGCAGCATCGATCAGAAATTCCGCGAAACTTATCTCTGTCTCGAATAATCTTAGCAAACTTTATTCGTTCGTGATATTATAAAAAAACCGGGAAGAAAAAATGATAAGTTTCCTGGACAAGCGAACAAACGAGACTCTTTCATCCGAACAAAGCAATTGATTGCCGTGAAACAATCAAGATAGGGGACTCAATTATCGGGAGGGATGAATCGCAACAGACGATCTCGAAGGTCTCGAAATCAGATAGTATAATGCGAGGGTCAACTTTCCTCCCTTCGTCGAAGTCGTCGAACAGGGAGGGGGTGGTAATGGTCAGAATAGAGGGGTTTCCAAGAGTATATTTTTTAGGCCACAATTAAATCGTTCTTCCGGATAAATCTAAATAGTGGGTTTCCTGTCAACCGAACCCCATGCTTTTGTGACCAATTAGTGGCTTGGCGAATCGCAATTATGCCACGTATTGTGTTTCACGTGGCACCCTGGGGGGTTGAAAAGTATAAGTCGCTGGAATTTGGGGTTCACGGGGTAGTTATTAACCGTGATAACGCATTAACTCGATGATTACTCTATGATCGATCTCCTCGCGATATAAGGTTTAATATCAACGTTGTAATAGAAGATTTTTCTAATTTAAAGGTACCGAAGTTTCTATCGTTTGATTTACTAAGTTTCTGTATGTTATCTCAAACGCAACTTAGGTAGCAAATTTCATCGCTTGATCGATATTTTTAATAGAGAATAACAAAGATTTCCACAGGAAATTTTACATAGGAATAGGAAAATTTTATAGAAATATCTATCTTTCTGAACAGTACCGTACTAACGTCAAAGAATATTTAAGTATTTCCCAATATATTCGTCGTTTGTTTAAACTTTGTTCGTTTTCCTTGAAACAAGCGTTATCAACGCAGCGAATACCTCGGGTTCGACCAAACCAGCCCAGAATCTAGCGTTCTGAAGATTCTAACTGACCGTTTCCATACCGCAGAAACGGCCACTTCCTGTCTCTGCTTCTCACGAGTGCCCGACGAAAACAGAGAATTTGTTCCAGCTCGCACGTTGTTCGAATTTTCCACGGCTGGTTTACGGGGGTGTGTTACTGGGGCAATAGTGCGCAGAAGCTCCGAGCATCCCCGGTGTGAATTCACTAGCACCCTCCTGTCGTCTCCTTTCCCCCACCCGGGCCTTATTTACTTCCCCTTGTCCCTACCCCCCTCTCCGATGGCTCGAGGGGTGGTTTCCCAACAATCCTCTCGGTCACATTCGAGTCCCAGCCGAGACCGCGACGCATTCAGTTTCCGATCGCCGGTCTAACGGCACAACGTGTTAGCTCTGCTCGTGATTCCATCGAACAATTCGAATCACGCGCGTGTCTTTTAATCGGTTCGTTCGATTTGGCCGGCGGTTCGCGATGACTCGTTCATTCGTCGGTCGATCGTCGATGTTGAAACGTTGTGCCGGGTTTTGTGAACGCTTTTCGCTCCAAATGGATCCTTGACTTTGACGCGACCGAGTGACGAAATACGTAGCGCGTTGTTGTCTCCGTTCGAAAGCGAGTCGGCGACGCAATGCTTCGAGGGTGTTTACAGTCGCGTGTGATGGTGCAGATGGTGCGACTGATGTTCGATCTTGCATACAGGAAGGCTTCTAGCTTCTCTATTGGTCACGTTTATTCAGCTAGCTTTGCATTTATTTCGAGGATGATATTGGAACATCATTTTTGAAATTTAACGTGATATTTTTGTGGGAAAGTTCGTGGCTATATGGACATCAGTTCGAACAACAGTTTCGTGAGTGTTGTATAACAATATACATATAGGTTAGTTGGAATTTTCCCAAGCTTTCGCTTACTTCTATCTACTTGCTTTTCTTTGCATTTATTTTTAAGTTTAATTTAACAAATTTATTCTTGCAGTAAATTAATTTTTACATTTTGATAGTTCTCGTACTTTCTTGTACTTTCATACTTATATTACGCCATGTATTATCATGTATACGAAATAACCCGCGATTAGAGTAAATAGATTCGGACATTAAGAGGTTAAATGAGAATCTCGAGTATACATGAACGCTTTACGAGGTAGCCTAAATATATCGCGTGTAATTTCTATTCATGAAGGGATAAAACACCTTACTTTCTAGTTTAGGAATATTTTAAGCCCGAAATATCATTATATAATAATAAAATAGTTCAATTACGATACAGGAATTTAAGAGGATCTTGCATCATAGATACACTGTTCGAGATTAATGATAATTGTTTTGAGGTACCTCTTTATTATCCTTTGAATGATTTATTAATGGGAATCTCGATCGAACGATAAGCTTTCTATTTGCAATTCGTAACTGGGACAGGCCATATCTCTTTTTCAGTTGAAAATAGGAAAAAGCGACGGCAAAAAAAAGTTGAATGGTTTAACGAGGTCTAACTTTCTATAATCGTACTTTTTTCGTTAGTCCAGCGGTGCAGCTGCAAAGTGCAATTGCATTCGTCACTCTAACAGAGCCATTTCACTTTTTGCATAAATCGATCGCCTTTATCATCCTATGTTTCAAATTTTTCTTCCCAACTTTTCTTTTCTTTGCTTTTTAAAAGAAAGACAGAGATAAAAAGTGGGACATCGATTATCAGATCCATTTACAAATGAAATATTTTATTATTTCTTTTAAAAACACGTTAATCCAATAAAATACACGACACTATTAGAATACGTCGAAGATAGAGGAATTAGAAAGACCGAAGTTGATGGATGGTACGATACCAAATATGTTGAAGTACTGTTCGTTGCATCGTTCATTGTTCGTCATACTTGTATACGAAGACGCATAGTCATAGTTCGTGCGTTATGTGCTGGTATAGCTTGATGCTGGCCACATGGTATGAAACGTATTCAATCTTGTGGAAGAACATTGTCAAAAAGAATAGATAACGAAAGTTCCGTAGTTGCAACTTCTCGTAACGCATCTAGCTTTTTGCACTTTTTCTAGATTACGTAATTACATTTCTTAATTACATCTATACAACATTCAGCTATTTTGAAATATGTATGTATTCCCTTTGTAACGAAAGTTAAGGCGTCGATTATATTTCAGATCTTATTTTACTATTTTACTTCTTTTTTGCTGTATTCAAAGCCTATCCCAGTTACTTACTCTCACTTGAATGCATAGATGAAATTTAAAAGATGAATATGAGGTACTCGATAGAGTCCAAGGTAGTGGATTAAAATTTGGGTACATAATTATATACAAGAGGGTACGCCTCACCGATTTTAGTGATCTTCAGATATGTCGTTAAGGTCAACATTCCTCAAGGTATCGAAGATATTGGTAACAATACCTACTTTTGCTATTTTTTATCTTGGTGTAGATTAGGTTGGATTAGGTTTATCAACGGATGATGTTATAGGTACGTTGATGTCGCGATGGGTTCATACGTCTCATCTTTCGATTTGGAACCACAGGGAGATAAGAAAGGAACTCAGCTTAGCTACGCGAGAGCTACGAATATACATACGTATAATATCATCGTGTCCGTACATAAAGGTAATCCGAACCTAACTCACATTAAGATAAAAAGTAGCAAAAGTATGAATACCTGGGAAACTAAAGCCGAGTCGCGGTTATACGTATAGAAGAAAAGTTGTTTGAAATCACGCTTTCGATAACATATTTGAAAATCATTGGAACGGGCGAGGAGTACCCTCTTCTATGTAATTACCCCAAATGTAAGTTATTACGTATTTTTATCGTCACACGTAATCTATCGTTCGATTAGAATCGACCGAATAGATTCGCTTACTGATTACGCAAACAAATTCTATAAACGTTTCCGACACGATATCGAAACAATCTCGGTGAATGTTTGTTCCGGATTATCGGACTCGTAAATAATCGGTTCTCCATTGGAAAAAACACGCGTCGTAATTTAACACAAAACGAGACAATCTTTCCAATTGCATGCCTTGTAAAGAGTTCCCCGTTTTTGATCGTCCGCTTTATTCAAGTCGATCGTTGATCGAGACTTCGTTAGGACGATGACAGCGATAAATACGCGAGTGACGTACACGAATCGAACGATGATTATATTTAACAGGCGGCTGTCATCGCGGGACGCGTGGAATTGAATCGAATATTACAAAGATCCGCCCGATAGAGGTCGAATTGCTCTTTTACCCCTCCCCTCTCTCTCTCTCTTTCTCTCTTTTCTTCCTTTTCTATCGTTTTAGCGAACGTGCCAGAATTTCCAGGTGGTTTTTCACGATAGTGTGTGAGAGAGAGAAAGGGGGAGATAAAGAGGACACAGCGGAGAATAGACGTGAATCCGTGCTGCAGCTTCGCAGGGATAGTTAATTATCTTTACAGGAGGAGCGGAAACGAAGACAGTCAACGTCCACGTCAGCCGACATTCCACGATCCTGGGTATCAGAGGAGTAGCCCAATTTCCAATTAGATACCTTGGATGCTGTGTAGTTGCTACTGCTGCGCCATTCGCGAAATTCAGTCGCACCGATCGTCGAGGTAGATAATCGGGATTCTTGATCATCCGTGACACATGGATGCCTCGCGGCTGGGAACCTTCACGTGCTTTGGTTGGCAAGGGAAACAGGGTTTGCAAACAGCGTCGATAGACTCGTTATTATCTAAATCTACGTTATACACAAAAATTTATTCGTAATAACTAATAATTATCTACTCTACCTGACTGACTTCTTAATAGCATTTCTAACTGTAACATTGCCAAGCGTTAGCCTTGGAAGGGTTAATGGGTGAAATTGGCTACATATAGAATCGAATTTAAGCGAAAGGGTTGAACTTCCCTTTGAGGGAGCGAAAGGACAATGAAGTTGAATATTCGCTGTTAACGTAACGACGTTAAATTGATACGTAATGCGGCGATTAAAGTATATGCCACGTTGCATTTGTATTGCTGCAAACTGAAAGTAAATTTCGCTTTGATCGCGTTCATTTGCACGAATACGTCTGTAAATAACTAAAAAGTGTTAATCTTGACTAAATACCGGAATGTGCTTTTTTGCCGGAAATAACTGGAATCACTCGTATTCGAAATAATTTAGTTATTTATATTTTCGCCGGTTTATTTTAATTCGTCTTTCTTTCTGTTAGTAATTTTTAACGATGGAAAGTACCTTCCGCTTTGACTAAAATTAGGCTTCCATTCGACGTTAGAAAGAGGAAATGAAAAAAATGAAAGTAAGAGGTCGATGAGAATTTTACCCGACGAAAGAGTTGGGCAGAGAAAGAAGTTAGTCCAATCGTTTCAAAGACGTCTGAAAGTTTCTAAAAAAAAAAAAAAAAAAAAAAAAAAAAAAAAAAAAAAA
>NT_177474.1:584185-595619 GCF_000188095.3 Bombus impatiens
AAAAAAAAAAAAAAAAAAAAAAAAAAAAAGAAGAAACGATAGGGCGTCGGTTTTCCCCGGGGTGTAAGTTAATAAGTCATTCGAACAGCTCGTAACAGAGTTGGTAGTTACGGTCGAGGTCGTTCTTTACCAACTCCTGACGGGACGTGCAAAGGAAAACTATGCCATTGGACATTGTTGCGGAATCAATATTTGCCCAGATGAAATTGTCTCGATATTGCGCTGATGGATTATTTGTAGAAGTACAACGTCATTATTAATAAAATACAGCAAGAAATAAAATAAACTTTAAAAGTATATCGGTATGTGAATTTCGAGTTACAGACAGATAATTGAAATATAGAAATCTTTCCTACGTTCAGCCAAAATCGCTGCAGAAATTTTCCAAACGTCTCGAGAAGCTTCCGAAACAATTTCGGAGTTGAACGAGAATCTTGCATAAATTGATTCGATGTCGGTGTGCCTCTGGTCGCGTCACGAAACGTTGCGACGAGCTGGTTCGTGACGAAGGGTGCCGAGGACGCGATAAAAGGGGATGGTCCGAACCACGTGGCTCGATAGGTGACACGAGGGTGGCAATGGGTGGGATAGCTTTGGAAAAAGACGAAGCTCACGAAGTGACGATGGAGTTAAAAAAGCTGACGATGCTTGGTTCCGACGCTCGAAGATGGGCGAAAATAGAGCGTTGCAAGTAGAACGCGGTGTCGATCGAAAGTAAATGGCCGTAAGTGGTTGCGCGATCTCGATGGTTTTTGATCGAGGAGAAAAGCGAAACAATCTTCCTTGTTTCTTCCGCGAACTTCCGCGGGTGGCGGAACTGCACTTTCCGTTACTCGGTTTTGCGCTTCGTGTCGCGACATCGTTCCTCGTTCCTTGGTTTCGCATCGATATTGCTTTTCACGTGCTTGGAGGTTCGCTTTGATAGACGCCTAATAAATTCAGAGCTTTTCACTGTGAAAATTATTCTACGAATTTTGGTAGAGGTTTTACTCGATTTTTCGTGTGATCGAACGTTAATATTAACAAATCCATCGATGATGGATACAGGAAATAAATTGTACGAAATAAATTGTCGTGTTTTTGTATCGATAGAGATAGAAATTAACGAAGTTTCGCAGATTATGTACATCGTTATGCCAGCTATGGGAATCAAAGGCTTATACATCGCTGTAACCCTCCCCCATGGATCCCAGCCAATACCACGTACAGGCGAGGCGAGTGAGTTCGGTTAAGAGCACTTCACAGAAGTTCCCCGTGCTAGTTAGTGCTAAACAGAGGGAGAACGTTGACTCTATATTGGTTTTTGATCCATCCGAAATTAGTAGCAATTCCCATCTAATCGTGCCGATCGATATATACTTATCGATCTTATTCTTATTCGATCTCATCGCTCTATTCTATTCGCAAAAGATTTATGTAATTCCGCGTTTATCGAACAAATTCACTTATGTTCTAAACTCATCGATACAAAAATACAGCATGTAAACGATCGAAAAATTACATGAAAATCCAAACTTACTGTCGTCCACGTTCATCGATTAACTAACTGATCGTCGTTCCGAAATATATGAACGTATTCTGTTAGTCGTTTGGAATAAAGTCAATGAACAAAAGTCGAGCTTAAACAAGCGAAGTTAAGCGAAAGATTATTTTTCATGTTCGTTGTATCAACAGCGGGGTACCACGTGATTGGCACGTATGCCAGGATCCATTAAGAGAACCGAACCCCTGATTACCGAATCTTGTAGAGCGTGCATAATCGTGTCTTCGTTACCTCGTAGCAATCGACGGACCCTCAATTAGTTGCCGTCAGGCGTCATCACCGTGGAAAGACACTGACGTCTAAATTTAGAGACTGCGATCGATCCACTTTCGGTTAACACGCGGATCGTATTGCTTCCTATTTATTTTTTCCTTGTTTTCCCTTCTCTCTTGATCGTTGTCAGTCTCGATACCTATTGCCACCCATATCGAGCTTATAAGCGTTCTGCGCTAACGGACTCGTTTCGTGATTCGATTGACTTACAATTTTATCGGGCTTTCATTATTGTCATTGCACGTAGCATTGGAATCTTTGCTAATTTCTAATGAATCACTAGTTTTTTCGTTCAGTTACGGACAAAAATTCCACTGACCTACTCCTTAAACGACGAAACGACGCGTTTCAGCCTATGAGGAATTTTTTGCAAGCTGGCTGTAAAATATTCATTCGTAAGGTCGTTTGGGTAGTTCCGTGACCGTTTCACACGGTCTACTTAAAAGTCTTGAAGCTCGCTTGGTAGAATTTTTGGGTTATATACCAACGTTAAAAGTGTGCAACACAATATGCAGAAAGTTTGGAAGCTTCAAAAGTAGATATTCGCGTGATATATGTATGTATTACTGTATTACGGACTTTTAGAGCGCGGAGGATTCTTTTTTGTATCTAATGTACAAAGAACTTCAGACATACGTAAAATAACACGCGTAATAGCTTTTGATACGAAGGTCGAAACGTTCAAAGAACGATTCGAACGACGTTGGAGCGCATCGCCGTTGCATAGTTGCACTCATACGGTTGACCTAATTACAGGTAATGAGGTCATTCCTCTAAATACATTCCATGGAAACTGGAAAGTGACGTATCGCGGTCGAGCGAGTAACTTTGTAAACGACAGAATCAGATCTGTTGCAAAATTTCGATTATTTCGCATAGATGTATCGTTCGAGCTCTCTTCCCTTTCGAGCCAAAAAACGTTCGATCGAAAAAGAACGAGATTCTTAAATAATTCAGAGACCAATTTTTACCGATTTGAGAAACATTCAGCGAAATATCTTCCTTATCCTTACTTGCGGCTCTCATGACTACCGAACGACTGAACTCGTTTAAAGATAACGTTAAACGAAATTATTAGTCAAGCAATTGTACAGTATCGTTGCATACATTATTGGGTGGCTGTTTTAAAGCGAACCCGAGACAAAGTTTCGTGCAAACTTGCACGATTATCAAAGCAGATTCGTTGCTGGCGTAGTACCGACAGTTTATTCATCGCTCGAATCATTTTTAACCACCCACTTCTAAATTATAACAACTACCACTTCGTATACTTTTTACGATCTTCAACAACGTTTATTCATTTACGTTTAGTCATAATAACTTCGGTAATTCATCCTCCAGTTTACCTGGAAAATGATCTTACGGTAGATTTTGCGTTATTGAATTTAGTTAGTTGTTCCTTTCTTTTTAGTATAAATCCGTCAAGTTATTCAAAGTCATTCTTTAGTGGATTTTTAGCACGAACTCGGAGTTGAATTCCCTGGCGATAATTTGATTCCATTTACAACGGTTAACGGACTAGAGAAGTAGCTATAAAACAAGATCATGGTCCAAGTTCTGAGATACCGTTGAATAAAGAGGCGCTGAGAATTATAATATTTCCTTGGAAATGTTTTCCACTTTGATGTTAATTGCAGCCGCTGTCGTGAATTTGAACACGACGTCCTTCCTTTTGCTTACATTAAAACTAATCGTATCTAACTATATGAAAGCGCGTAAAAATCGAAAACGATAAAATTGGACGAAAGCAGAGGTTCGAGATAGTGACACGGACGAATGTGAAAATAATGTAACGAAATGGAAGAAAAATAAGGACAGAATGAAAGTGGGAGAAGAGGGAAGAGCTAGAGAAATAAAAATACCGATGAGAGATTTGCATGCGAAAGAGTAATATAGAAATTGGAAAAAACGTAGAGCCAAAAAGGGTTGGTAATAAAACGGCAATAGTAGCGACAAAGAAGAAACTAGCAAGCAGAAAAGCGAGGATAATAAGAGGAGATAAAGCATGAAAGAGAAACGAATCAAAAAGTGAAAAAGGAACGAGAGCATCGTTGAAAGCCGATAAAGAGATAACAAAGAAAGCGCTGCGCCGAGAATAGTAGAAAACGAGACACCGGAGAGACAATAACGTCGGCGATCTAACTAAAACCGAGGAAAAAGGTAGAGGAAGAAATAAAGATAAGAAACAAAGGAGCAAATAAGAAAGCAAAGAAAAAGAAACGAAATAAGACGGCAAGAACGGAAAATTAGATTCACGGGAAAGAGGAAAGAAACAACGAAACGGGAAAGAAAAGAGGAAGAATGTATAAAAGTTGTACAGTGATAGGTGTAAAGATAGAAATACGGTAACCGAGGAGGAAAAGAGTAAACAAGAGAGGCCGATGTACAGCGGTGAAGTAAGGAAAATGGAGAAGAGAAAATGAAAAGAGAGAGGAACAGGGGGGCGAGGGTCGACGGGATGGACTCGTAAGAAGGGATGGTCTGGGGTGGTTGTGCTTGAGTTTGACACAGTCAGAGACCGGCGTTGCCTGGCAACCTCTAAGGGTGGAAGTTCACATTGGCGTAGGGTGTACTTGCAACGAATTTATGCGCATGGACCACCCCCCTGCTCTGCCATCGAGACGGATATAAAAAAAAGGAGTCGAGTAAACGAACGAAACAGCCTATAATTGGCGGCCTCTGCTCGTTTAGATCCTGATAATGTACCGTGTGTCGTGATAGTCTACGGACAATGCATTCTCGATTCACAGTTCTAAACAGAATATCGTAATTTCTCGTTTCTTTTATAAGCTTCGAATCTTTGAGATTTTCTTTAACTTTAGGAAGATTTTTAGAAAAATGTCCTCTTCTTAGGAAGTTGACGGAATCAATGTAGGAGATCGATAGCTTTATCTTTATTCTTCCATAAAATGATATCAGAATACGCAGAATGTCCCTTCTTGCTATTAAATTCCTAGATCTATTAGTTTTTGTTAGTGGAGTTCTCGGTCTGCACGAAGTAGCCTTACGTTGTTCCCTCTTGGGCCCAACTATTTCATCATGAACGGAACTTCGTAATTAATCAACTTTCCAATTAACATAACCAAGGCTGTCGACGGTCTTTTCATTCTCGTGTGAAATATTTTTCATAGAGGCACAGAAATTTTCTTCCAGTCAAGAATGCAATATTCGACAAAATGGAATTTTACATTACGAAATTTCCACTAAAATATCGAGGCATAAAATGTAGCCAACTTTTACTCATTTTTTAATCTATTTATTTCAACGTTTCTGACAATTAAATTGGACGATTAAAAGGATTCTCGGCAAGGAGTGTAAAGTATCGAAGTCTGTTTCATCAATGTGATTTATTCGACAAATGTACGGGGATTATTGGTAATTTGTTGATGCAAACAGAGCATGGCGGGTGGTATTTCTCTCCATGGGGAGTAGATGAGAAAGATTCGTATCCTCGGATCGATTTAATTAGCCCGGAGCCGGTGACAATTTATTTTTATTAGCCGAATACCGTGACGTGGGGGTGGGTTCTACGCCCGTGCTGGATCCCACACTGCACCCTGTGGCAAATTCTATGGCAAATGTACCATACCTCGGTAGATCAATATATAGACAGAAGTCCCACGGTTGCTTCCTCTTTCATACGATAGCGGGACATTTTTAATCCGTTGCTCCGTTAGATTTCCCAGAAAACCGATACAAAACGATGGAACGCAGGGCTTGAAAATTTCTCTCTCTCTCTCTTCTTATCTTCTTCTTATTCAGCAATCAGCTGGAAAAGATACTTTTCGATACTCGTAAATATGAATACTCTTTCGATCGATTGACATCGTCGAATGTAAGTAGGTAATTAAACGGTAATATCCCAGTCAAGAGTTATTTTATTTTTATCATAATTTTATATATTTAGTTGTTCCATTTCCAACAGAAATAGAGAATTTAACGATTTCTTGAAGCAATTATAAAGCGAAGGATTAAATTACTCTTCGTAAATCGACCTAGTTGTACATCCACATAGTCTCGTCATTCGCGATTATTACATTGGAACTCTTCGGTGTAAAAAGGGGAAATTAACGAGAAAGAGAGAGAGAGAGAGAGAGAGAGAGAGAGAGAGAGAATATATTCGCGTACAACAAGCAAGAACTATCCGTTGTTTTATGATAATGTGCAATTACGCGAATGGTTAGAACGGTGACCCGCGAGCAAGCACAATGCTCGCCCTCTTGCAACTTGTTGCACTTGATTCAGTAAACTAGAAATCGCATATTCCCGTAGTACTTTATGTTCTTCGTAATACCGTGAGTCGCTCGACGATCAAGCGCTGCGTGTTTCTTGTTTAATACTAGCTCCAGTAATTGCGAACAAACACGACAGACGTGCATCTACCAGATCAATGTACTTTACTTTTCAACGTTAACTGCATCATTAGAACTACAAAAACTCGACAGAATGACGAATTCTTTTCATTTTACAATTGAGTTGAAATTGTAACCGATATAAGAAGAAGATGTAAGAACCTGTTTCCAACAGAGCTAAAAATTGCATTTTGTCTATTTCAAGTGAACGACTTGCGTCGTTTATATATTTGAACAAAAGAAAGAGAAAAATGCAGATTATAGAAATCATGCTAACTAATCGACTTTATTTTTGTGTTTCAGTCGTGTGATTCCGGTGGTTTTCGTGCACACAGATCATCCCAGGCAGCCGCAATGGCCACCCTATCCTTGCGTATCTCCATCCCGGAGAAAAACGCCACGAAGATGATGCAATTCGACCCGAGCACATCCATTTACGACGCTTGCCGTATTATCAGAGAGAAACTCGCTGAAGCGGGTAACATGGGCCAACGTAAGCTCCTACTTGCACCTGCAATATCCTACGATGCTGTACTAACGAACAAACGAATTTGCATTTATCTTTTCCCTTCTGTCCTCTTTATTTTTTCGACGATATTCTTTGCGTATGGATGTTAGCGTTAACGACAAAATAGCTGACTAAGAAAAACGATTTTATCAAGTTAATCGCGTCGAAGATTCTGTCTTTTCCACAAACAGCCCTTGCAATTCTACTTCGCTGTCTCGATCGCTTGTCGCGAGAAACTGCTCCTACAGCTCTCTAACTTTGCCAAAAAAATAAAACACCTAACCCACTAAACCGCCAACTTCTTAATCTCTATTAGCCAGTTCGAGGCGCAAACCCGCGAAAATCCTCCCGGAATCCCTAGCAAATAGTCGAGCAACTATTATTCTATATAGAAACAAAGGAAAACTCAATAACGAAGGGAAAAAGCTCGTCTAAAAGCTAACGAGTCCAGGAGAATTCCATGCATAACCGTGTAGCACGATGATAATGACCGCGCGTTTTCCTCTTGCATCGACAGCCAAGGACTACGGATTATTCCTTGCCGACGAGGATGTGAAGAAGGGGGTTTGGCTAGAGCCGGGCCGGAATCTCGATTATTACATTCTGAGGAACGGCGATCTTCTCGAGTACCGGCGTAAACTGCGGACCCTTCGAGTGCGCATGTTGGATGGAACGCTGAAGACGTTGTTGGTGGATGACAGTCAGCCCGTCGCCAATCTCATGGTAGTAATTTGTACGAAGATAGGCATCACGAACCACGATGAGTACTCGTTGGTGCGCGAGTTGGCCGACGAGGAGACTGAGAACCAGAAGCCGGGCAATTTCGGCACCCTCACGCTCAAGAGGAGAAAAGAGGAGAAAGGCGAGCGGGACGCGAAGATGGATCAGTTAAGGAAGAAGCTTAAAACCGACGACGAAGGTGAGCAGCGAGCCTTGATCTAGCCGCGATAAAAATTCGGATTTATTAAACTTGCGGAAACGAGCAATTTAATGTTTGCGGAGAAACGCGTGGAAAGAAAGTGTTGTACTAGCGTTGTATTTCGTTGTTGCCAATGCGTTCGTAGACGTTGACGTCTTTTTTAATAGTAGAACCTTTTTTTATCCTACTTTAGTGGTGACATAGACGTGCGACCTTAGTTTGATCCTCTCGTACATGTGAAAAATGTAATCTTCACGCAAGGAGAATTAAGGCTAAAGATATATATCTATATATATATTTTTTTTTTGTGGTAAAGATTTTCAATCAATCGTCTGCGTACAAATCATAGATTTTCATGGCGCGATGAAATGTCATTTTGTTCTTCCAGTAAACTGGATAGATCCCAGTAAGACTTTACGAGAGCAAGGGATAGACGAGTCGGAAACGGTGCTGCTGCGGAGAAAGTTTTTCTTCTCAGATCAAAATATCGACAGTCGAGATCCGGTGCAATTATCTCTTTTGTACGTTCAAGCAAGAGACGCAATTCTAGATGGCACGCATCCGGTTACTCAGGAAAAAGCTTGTATTTTCGCTGGAATACAATGCCAGATCCAGTTCGGTGATCACAAGGAGGACAAGCACAAGCCAGGCTTTCTCGAGTAAGCTTTTTCAGATAAGAAATATCGATTTCTTCCGTTTCCACTTATTGCGATATTTTTAACAATAACTGTACGAGAAATCTGATGCAATAAGGATAAGAACATCGGTACAGTAAACAACGCGAAAAGATTCAAAATTGCGAAAATGAATTTTTCTTTTTCTTCCTTTAAATAAATGACAACATTTTTGAGCATTTTTTGTTGAATCTTTGAACGACGATACTTGAAGAAATAATAAAAGGTTACAAAAATTCTGTAAGAGTTCCTTCGAAATAATATCTAATCGAGATTTTTCAATCTGATCCCGTAGCCTCAAGGAATTTTTACCGCAGTCCTACTTGAAGGTGAAGGGTATCGAGAAGAAAATTTTTGCAGAGCACAAGAAGCACATCGGTCTCTCAGAACTGGACGCCAAAGTGTTGTATACGAAAACGGCAAGATCTTTGAGTACTTATGGCGTCACGTTCTTCTTAGTGAAGGAGAAAATGAAAGGAAAGAACAAGTTGGTGCCTCGTTTGCTCGGCGTCACCAAAGACTCCGTCTTGCGACTCGATGAAAAAACGAAAGAAATCTTAAAAACCTGGCCGTTGACTACCGTCCGACGTTGGGGAGCCTCTCCGAACACGTTTACGCTCGACTTTGGCGATTATTCTGACCAATATTACAGCGTACAGACTACAGAAGCGGAACAGATACTTCAGCTAATCTCTGGCTATATCGATATCATTCTTAAAAAGCAAAAAGCTAAAGATCACTTTGGTATCGAAGGAGACGAAGGCTCAACGATGGTTGAAGATAGTGTATCGCCATTGAAGTAAGTATTACAATATACGTATTAATTTTTAATACAAGTACTAATTCCGTTAAGCGAAACGACGATGGATTGTTTATTAGGGGAATTATCGAAGCTGATAGTTCAAGACTCACTTTGCCAATCTCGATTATCCAATATCGCTTATTGAATATCGATGATTTTTCGTAGCGAAGAGAGTCGCGGCAGTTTCTTTCTTTTTTGTGTCGTTTCTTCTTTTTGTTATCGTGGATGACAAAGTGATATTATGGAAGAGTTTTTGAACAAAAAGCAAAGAAGTTATATGGAAGCGAAAAATAGAGAGAAATATAATATGAAGTAAATTTCTTGACTATGTGTGTTGGATGTGTATTGTTTCCAGTAAACACGCGGTATGTTTTTACAGAGCAACGATCATGCAACACGAAACGAGCAACGTCGGCAAAGGAAACGTGGAAGCTGTGTCAGTTGCCATACCTGCGGTTATGAGAACCGGTGCAGACGGTAAGAATTTTCAGAAATTTTTTCTAATTTCGTGAACCTTGAAATCAGTGTCTTGTATCATCCCTAAACTTAAAAAAATATTAATACGCAATTCCGTTTCATCGAAGAAGCTGAAAGAAAAATATGTATTAAGATTTCATAAATAATCTTCAACGAATCAGAAACAAGACACTGTATTTTGGCGTGGTTATTCAACGATTTATACGATGCCAAATAATATATCGTGCCTTGCGCGTTGGCCTAAGAAACGTGTCTGATTTTTGCTCGAAAGAAAATTATTTCTATTTAAAGTCAGTTGGTTATTTGGAAGTTGTAAAGAAGCAAATTTTATCGTACTATTTATTCAGCTATTTTCTATACATAAATAGATAAACCAGTTATCGAAAAATGTACACATGTCGCGTGGCTTCGATTAAACTCTGTCCTTGCCAAACTGTCAAAGCGGTGAGAAAAGATGCAGAAAGCTCTAGAGGTCTTTGCACGATTGCCTCCTCGGTCTTTTACAATAATTTTGTATATATCTATACATTTTTCTATTTTTATTTAGTCATTCGTTACTCTTTGAATGATTTCCTTTTTGTATAATTGTTTTGTACATACCTATACAATTTTTAAAGGTCGCATTTTCATTTTTTTAAATCTTGGACCCTTTATTTTGTATGTACTAAACGAAATATTTGACGCTTATTCGTGAGAAATGCTCTTGCTTCGCAATTCATGGAGCAGATCTGTTTGCGTATTCAAGCTTCCCTATCGGACGATCAATCGATCCCGTGGATCGATCTCTGTAAATATCATTCGGATAGTTGCATGATACGGTTTGTAGGGGCTCGACCATATGGGACCGGGCACATGGGCGGTGCTCAATACACGACTGTCAGCGGCCAGGTGAACATCGCTCACGCTCCACCGATGGTAAGATTTATCAAAGGCATAAGCTCCTGCTCACGTTGAATTTTCAATGTTTCCTGATCGAAATTAAAGTATATTCGAGATTATTTTTGTCCATATCTCTCTGTATAAATTTTCTGTAGAATAACACTGATCATTCGCTTGAGCGAGAGCTGTTCAACTGCTTTGTTATGGCATTAGTTAGTAGTACCATTATTGTATGGATCGCAGCGAATATCAACGGTATATTTAAGTTCAACATCAATATAATAAAACAATTTCGTTGCATACCGAAACAATTGCGTAAAACTAATTGACGGTTAAATTTGTTTTCATGCTAGGCGCCTTCTATTGCGGACACAGAGTAGGTACTCGATGATAAAACTTTTTGTTATATATCATTGGCATTTAAGTAAATTTCTGTTACGTCATTCCAATTCTTAATTTCATTGAGTTTGATTTTCGTGACTAAAATATATTAAACTTCACCGAGATATAAAAGTACTTGGATGGAATTTACCTAGTCTATTGGTGAATTCCGTATCGTAAGAATTTTTATTCGGCATATGCATTCTTTATTTGTACACCCGTCATTGAGGAACGATTATTTAGTAGTAATCAATTTAAATGGGCAATTTGAAGGCGTGGAAAGATTCACTGAGAAGACGGAGCGCCTTCAAATCACCTCGATCACGATACGTCGGTACAACACGCATCCGTCCGTTTATCCATCGACCGATTCTTAAGTTAATGTAAGTCTAATCGCAACCAGGTGCAACAAACCAAGGTCACATCCGTCCTGTCCGAACCACAACGTGCCTTACTGTCGACTATCACCGCTGGTCACGAGGTGATCCACATCGCGGAGACGGAGCTGTCCTGCAAGGCTCAGCTTCCAGAACTGGGCAACGACCCGACCTCGTTGAAATGGATCGAACAGACGATCGATACGCACAAACAGAACGTTGGCTCTCAGATCGCGGCGATGAACGCCG
>NT_177474.1:596299-598969 GCF_000188095.3 Bombus impatiens
AACGCCGCGACAGCTCAGGTGGTCACCTTGACTTCCGGTCCAGCCGACGACGTGGATCACACAGCGGTAGGTGCAGCTATCACAACGATCGCAACCAATCTGCCGGAGATGACGAAAGGCGTCAGAATGATCGCCGCCCTGATGGATGACGACTCTTCGGGAGACAAACTGCTGGATGCAGCAAGGAAGCTGTGCTCCGCCTTCTCCGACTTGCTCAAAGCCACCGAACCTGAAACTAAAGAGGTATGGTATCTTGGTATTCTTGTGGAAAATGCTGGGATATTCGTATGGGTTTCTTCGATATTAGGAAAAATGTATTAACTCTTAACTACGAGTACGTAGTATCATTGACTCGTACGTGATCACAACAATTTGGATTAGATTCACGGAGATTTTACAGTAGATTTAAAAGTATTTAACAGCGGTGGAAACTATTATACGCTAATAATACGTCCGATTCATTAATTTTGAAGATTTTTTATCTTAAACTGTACCTTTTTGTGCAGCCTTCCTACGTAGCGCTTTCTTCCTCCGAACGATACGTAAGCACAAATATCAGAGAAAGTTATAGAATGTTGCAAATTATTACGGTTCTCACTTTTTTTTAGATTCGTTAAATATCCTTATATACGTGGTTTATTTATAACTTTACGCACAGTGTTAACTTGCAGCTTTTTCGGGATATTTGATATAATTTGATGAATTTTTTCATTGCAAGCAATGCAAATTAGTTTTTCTTTCATTTAGGATGAAAATGAACAAAATGTTTCTTTTCTCTTATGTTGAGTGAACGAATAACTTGGTAACAAGATAGATGCTAAAGCCGTTTCACCAAAGAATAGAAAATAATTTATTCGTGACTATTTTGCCTGCGATTTACTTTGACCTTTTCACCGATATATCGCTTAATATCTTTATTTATTAAACTTTAACTTACTCCAGCCGAGACAGAACTTGCTGAACGCCGCATCCCGTGTTGGCGAGGCATCTCACCAGGTGTTGACAACGATTGGAGAGGAAAATGACTCGAATCGAGAGCTCCAGGACATGCTATTGGCATTGGCTAAGGCCGTAGCCAATTCAACCGCCGCTCTGGTGCTCAAAGCAAAGAATATCGCAGCCACTTGTGAGGATTCAGCGACTCAAAATCGTGTAATCTCAGCCGCCACCCAGTGTGCATTGGCCACATCGCAATTAGTTGCCTGTGCAAAGGTCGTAGCTCCAACTTTGCACTCTCCAGCTTGTCAGACGCAGCTGATGAACGCAGTTCGTGAAGTGACAAAGGCAGTCGAAGGTCTCTTGGAAGTCTGCAATGAAACCTGCAGCGACGAGACTCTTCTGAAGGAGCTAAATGCTGCTGCCACTGAAGTTAAAACGCGAGCCAGGGAGGCATGCGGCGGTCTGGAATTAGATGCAGCAGAAGAATTGATAAACAGTTTGAAAGACGAGTTAAGAGAGTTCTACAATGCCGTGGAAGCTGCTTCTCTAAGACCTTTACCCGACGAGACACCAGAGTCCACTGCTCTCCGACTAGGTGCTACCTCGAAGAACGTCGGATTCGCTATGGCTCAGCTTCTATCCGCTGCTAAGCAAGGAAACGAGAATTACACTGGAAGCGCAGCTCGAAAAACAGCTTCCGCCCTCAAAGATTTAACTTATGCTGTTCGCGGAGTGGCTGCTACTTCGCATCAACCTGATACGCAAAAGAAAATCTTGATGACTGCCGATGATGTTATTCTAAAGTCGTTGAGACTGGTTAAAGAAGCTCGAAGAGCTCTGAAGAACGCTGACAGTGTAGAGAACGAAGCTAATCTGGCTGCAGTTGCCAAGGATGTGTCGAACGCACTGAATAAATGTGTGTCTTGTTTACCTGGACAAAGAGACGTAGACGATGCAATTAAAAATATCGAAGACATGACTCAGGTCCTTAGCATGAACGAGTTCCCACAAACCAATAAGAGTTATGGGTATGTATATCTCTTTTCTCTGATAAGAGGCTTGTTATCAAATGGCACACTGATATTTACCTTTTCATTTGCCTCATTTTACTTACTGCTTATTATTCATTGACACACTTTGAATCTTTCGAGATAACGACCGACGATAAATTGTCATAGCATTAAGCATTTAGCATACTAAAGATGTATGTAACTTTAAATTTTACGCTTGATATAAAATAAAATATTATATGTGAACAACGTAAAATATTACGTTTCATTGTACTTACGCATTGCTTATACATGTATTAAAGTTTCTTTGTTAATTTAAGTAATAATCGTATAATATTGTTTATAATAACTAAGGTTTTGCTCCAAATTTTTATTTCATTATCATGCAGGCAACCAATCATTTCTTTACAGACAATTGCAAAGCGATCTAAACAACGCAGCTGCGAATTTGAACGATGCTTCTTCAAACGTGGTGTCATCAGTACGTTCTCCGGTGCAGTTAGCTAATTCTTCCAAACAATTCACCAACGCTTTTGGAGACCTGTTGGGCGTCGGCATGGAAATGGCTGGTCAAACAGCTATCGAGACTCGAAGTCAGATGGTGGTTTCTTTGAAGAACGTCAGCATGACATCCAGCAAGCTTCTGGGTACTGCTAAATCCGTAGCAGCCGATCCGGGTGCTCCAAACGCGAAGAATCAACTATCGGCAGCTGCACGAGCC
>NT_177474.1:599641-632434 GCF_000188095.3 Bombus impatiens
GAGCCGTCACAGATTCCATCAACTATCTCGTCGATGTCTGTACCTCGGCTGCGCCTGGACAAAACGAGTGTGACAACGCTATCAGAAATATCCAATCGATGAGATCGCTTCTCGATAATCCTAGCCAACCAATTTCTGACGCGAGCTACTTCGAATGTCTAGAAACCGTGATGGAAAAGAGCAAGAGCCTTGGCGACGGAATGACGGGCATAGCTAACCACGCAAAGAAATCAGAACACGAACAATTCTCGGTAGCAGTTAGAGGGGTCTCTTTGTCAATTTGCGGATTGATAGAAGCAGCAGCTCAGGCTGCTTATCTAGCTGGCGTAAGCGATCCAACATCGGTGGCTGGAAAACCAGGCTTGCTGGACCAAGCTCAGTTCCTCAGAGCTGCACAGGCCATTCATACCGGCTGTCAAAGTCTTGGAAATCCTACAAGTACCGAACAACAAGTCCTTTCAGCTGCTACCATGATAGCAAAGTATACGAGTGCTCTCTGCAATGCTTGTCGCGAAGCATCGAACAAGACCAGCAATCCTGTTGCTAAACGTCACTTCGTTCAGTCAGCCAAGGATGTTGCCAATTCCACATCAGTCCTGGTGAAAGAAATCAAGGCGCTGGATCAGAATTATTCCGAGGCCAACAAGGCGAAGTGTGCGGAGGCTACCAGGCCACTTTTGGAAGCGGTTGACAACCTGTGTACGTTTGCTGGATCTCCAGAATTCGCTAGTCAGCCTGCAAAGATATCCGTCACAGCTAGAGCTGCCCAAGAGCCAATAACTAGTGCCGGTAAAGCTATTATCGATGGTTCTTGCGCGATGGTGCGAGCCGCCAAGAGTCTCGCTGTCAGTCCAAAAGATCCTCCAACTTGGCAATTATTGGCAAACCACAGCAAGAGCGTGAGCGATTCGATCAAGTCTCTAGTCGCTTCCATACGCGACAAAGCACCTGGGCAGAAGGAATGCGACGTTGCGATCGAGAAACTATCAGCTAGAATTCGAGAACTGAATGCCGCGTCTTTCAGTGCTGTTTCACAGGCACTGGTTTCACGAAGAGAGAATACGATGCAAGGATTCACGGATCAGATGGAGACCAGTGCTAGCGAGTTACGAGAAAAATTGGAACCTCTTCGAACAGCTGCCAAATACGAGGCTGAAAACGTAGGACATGCCGTCAATCAGATTGCTTTGTACTGCGAGCCTCTAGTTTCTGGTGCTATCGGTGCTGCTTCAAACATGGTGCACTCGAAACAACAGATAGTGCTACTGGATCAGACGAAAACCGTCACCGAGTCTGCTCTACAGCTTGTCTGCGTGACAAAAGAATCTGGTGGTAATCCGAAGGCAGTTAATCTGCACACTGAAGTTGACGAGACAGTGGAATCCATGAAAGATGCGCTGCAGGAATTACAAAACACTTTGGAGACAATTTCGACATCTTATGGAATCGTTACTGGGCTAATCGACGCTATTTCTCGAGCCATGGTTAGATTGGAAGATCACAGAATGTCTACGATCGATACAGTGGATTCTTACGTGGATTATCAAACGAGAATGGTGGAAGCTGCTAAGGAGATCGCTCGGCTGGCGCAGGAAATGGTAAGGAATAGTTATAATATTTTGTTAGTATTAGGAATCTAGTGACGTCTAGTTAAAGGAAAGAAATGATTAGTACGAAGATCATTAACGTATCTTACGTTTAATTTATCTCAATCTTTATCCATTTCAGTCAACAAAATCTAGCACCGACGTAGCCAGACTAAGTCCCCTTATAGTGGATATCTCCCACAAGTACACTCAGCTAGCCCGCGATACGTCCGGCGCTTCAGCGGCCGCATCCAACGCTGACGTGTCTGCGAGACTTCGCGCAAGCGTCCAAGAGCTTGGCAAAGCCTGCGTAGACATCGTTAGAGCTGCAGGAACCTGCCAAATGTCACCAGGCGACGCTTACACTCAAAGAGAAGTCGCAGAGCACAGCAAGATAGTCACGGAAAAGGTATCTCAGGTGTTAGCTGCGCTTCAGGCTGGTTCCAGGGGAACTCAAGCTTGTATCAACGCTGCAAGTACCGTGTCAGGCATTATCGGTGACCTGGACACCACGATCATGTTCGCCACTGCTGGAACCTTGCACGCAGAAAACGAAGGCGACACTTTTGCCGATCATCGAGAGAACATCTTGAAGACAGCCAAGGCTCTCGTTGAAGATACGAAAACGCTAGTAGCTGGAGCAGCCTCGTCTCAAGAGCAACTGGCGGTTGCAGCGCAAAATGCCGTGTCGACTATCGTTCAACTTGCCGAGGTGGTTAAATACGGGGCTGCCAGCTTGGGCAGTCAGAATCCCGAGGCTCAAGTAATGCTAATAAACGCGGTAAAAGATGTGGCTTCTGCACTCGGCGACTTGATACACGCCACTAAAGCAGCCAGTGGCAAACCTATCAACGACCCCAGCATGGCCCATTTAAAGGACTCTGCCAAGGTAAGGTGAATCGTTCCTATTCTTGTTGCTTTATTCGTAATTACGTCGGCGTTTTGCCGATGGTCAGGGGATTCCCTCTTAGTGTTAGTAGCTTGATATTAACTTTGTCTCGGAGAGACGCTTGAGTTGGAGAGGTAATGGTAACGTTTATAACAGAATGGCAGCGTCTAGGATACATCAGGAAGTAGAGCTTTATGAAGGATACGTGTATGCGACTAATAATATGTGACTAAACGATGTTCGATCTTGATTTCCCAATTAGTATAAAATCAGACATTTCAAATTGAAACGAATCACAAGTATTATATGTATTCCGAGCCATTGGACCTGCAGAATTTTACATTTCTATGAAAATTTTCACAAAAATTGTTCAAAGTATACATTGAAGTAGCGAATCTCCTTTTTATCGGTGTTGATTTAGAACGCACGACTCGAGCAATAATTTCAGGTGTTAAAGAAGTCTAAGTTGGGAAACGCTTGATTAAACGATATTAACCGCAGCAGGTATCGCTTTAATTGGAGGACAAGTCGAAGGAGGATGCGCGAAATCTCATTATGACGGACCTAACAGCACTTTGTTGTTGTTTTACTCGTTAACATACTAAATTTGATCTTCACGCTTAACATTACGAACCAATTTCCCGTTATTTTGTGGGTGGACTTTAATCGATATACATTTCCATTTCACCTCTAACCGACTAAAAAGAGAGAAAGATAGAAAAAATACGAAAAGGTACAAGAGTAAATCGAAAATATGTAATTGTCAATGATGTCACTCACTAGGTATTCGGTAAAACGGTCTCGACCGAAGATTCATTGTTAAAAACTATTAAAGTCCACCTTGCACTTTCCTACATCGTTCGATGTTCCATTTTTTCGTGTGTGTGAGACACTATACACTCGATCTTTATGTTCCCTTGATGGAAAGTGTGTAGAATCGCTGAGCGAGGCAGAACCGATTTTTGCTTCAACCACAGAGAGAATATATTCTTATCCGGCTTTGTTTTTTTTTTCTTTTTTTTTCCTTGGCTTGTTGACGATAAGATTTACATTTACGCGATGAAAAGTAGCGAAACATTTTCTCTCATGAACTTGGTGGACTTTAATTGTGAGCTTTCATTGACGATTTTGGTCTGGCCGATCCGGATAGGTGTTAGAACAGCAGCTACACCAGCAGCTGATGCCTTTGAGTGACGTCGGTGGCTCGGAGTCCGAATGGTTCGTGTCCGATCAAGAGGAGGAGCTGATACGTCTGCTCTCAGCCTCAGAGAGCGAACAACCGTCTCAGAGAACTTCCGATTTGCTGTTACTCATGTAGCCGAAGCATTGATTTTTACACCTATTTCGTTCGGTTCTCGATGAACCTGATGTTTACCTTTTCGGTACATTATCGTATCGGGGTCAGAAAGAAAAATTTTAATCACGTCTGTAACCACGTATCTGCGTATAAGCGGACAAAAGCGAAAACAATTGATAATATTTCACTATACAGTACCGAAAGGGTGAAAACAAGACTCGTTATTCTTTTTACACTCTTTTTACAAAAAGAAAAGAAAAAAAAATGAATATCTCAAAAAATTCCAACAGCACAATATTAACAAATATTTCCCATATACTAATTCACTGCGAAGAGAACTTGGTGACGAATTTCTCGACAAATTTGCATTTTACAGTTCTCCTTCTCTTCAAGTATTTATTTTCGAGTTACTATACATCGAAGCATTTATAGCATTATATGATGCTAATTAATATAATATTAAGAAATAGTAACACGTGATGCGCTTCTGTGCTACGTTTTTAGTTCACATGCATTCGTATTGTAGATATTCTTGCTCTGCAAACAATTGTATCGTGTTTCACTCGAGTTACTATTATACTTTGTAACATACATCATCGTTTCTTTATACATTTTTTTTCTCTCTATATTTTTTTTTGTAATAAAGAAATAAATCATCAAATTTCTATTACGCTACTACATCCTTTACACGAATATCTTAATTCATCCGTGGACAGAAATTTTTTTTAAAACAAAGCAACTTTTAGGTACGTACATTCTACTTGCAAACGTGTGTGCATTAATGATTAATAGCACCGTGCTTTAATGCTTCGTCGACTAATCGAAGATTAATATGTTATTTAAAAGAGTTTGTTAAAGAGAATATGACGATAATAACATTTCTAAGCAGATTTCTTTTCGTTATTTCTAACGATATTCAGATTTTGGACGTAATGATTTTCAGTTTTTAACGATAATTAATAAGACGTACGAAATAAATGCAAATAAAGTGAAATATCTGGAAAATATGGTCAAATATTCTTAACGATCTTGCGATGGATATCGAAGAGATAAAATAAGTTGTCGAAAAGGAAATTAGTTTTATGCGTGTCTTATTTTCTAATATCGTTTTACAGCGATTGATTTAATATCTTTTCAAATATTTTATCTAGAGTTATATTTTATCTAGTTATAGCATTAGAAGTTGACTAACAATATTTAAAGAGAAAACGTTAACTTTTCTCAAGGTTCTTGTGCAGCAGAACATATCATCGCCATCATTTTATTCAAAACACAAGTGATAACAATTGCATTAACACCGTAACATATTTTCTATTTCATTCGCAGTGCAATAATCTAAAAATCACGTAATTGACAACTTAATACGCGGTAATATTCGATAAAAGGGAAAGAAATAGCGATGAAAATTATATGATTTTTAGATATCCATTCATTAATAATTCTTACATCCATTTTCAACGATGAGTACGAAGAAACAGTACCCAGATCGTCGCATGTAATAGCGAGTGGAACATATAATAATTTGCTTTATCTTTTCGTCTTCAGGTGATGGTAACCAACGTGACGTCCCTGCTGAAGACAGTGAAAGCTGTCGAAGATGAGCACACTCGTGGCACCAGGGCTCTGGAATCAACCATCGAGGCGATAGCTCAAGAAATACGCGCCTTGAACACTCCAGAGACGCAAAAGATCAACGTGACACCCGAAGATCTGGTTCGATGCACTAAGAGTATCACCATTTCAACCGCCAAAGCTGTAGCTGCCGGGAATAGTTGTAAACAGGATGACATAATTGCGGCTGCAAACATGGGACGAAAGGCTATCAGCGACATGCTGACCATTTGTAAAGGAGCAGCGTATAATTGCGCAGAAACAGCTGAATTGAGAGAAAGAACTCTTCAGGCTGGTCACGACGTCGCTCTTAATTATAGGGAATTGTTGCAAGCTATATTACAAATATCTTCAAGATCTGGTGATGCGAAACACACTTTGCCACCCATTAGTAGAAAGATCGCTCAGAGCGTTACCGAATTGGTGGCTGTGGCTGAATTGCTGAAGGGCACCGACTGGGTGGACCCTGATGATCCGACGGTCATTGCAGAAAATGAGTTACTAGGTGCTGCAGCCAGTATCGACGCTGCCGCGAAGAAGCTTGCCAGCTTGAGACCTCGGAGAAGTATACAGGTGAGTCTTTCGAACGATACTGTTGCCGTTCATAGCGGCAATGATTTCTCGTATGATCTGAATTTGCTCGTAGATCTCGTCTCAGTCCAGTAAAAAATTTGTCTTATTATTAGCTGTAAAACGATAGAAATAACGCATAACGTTAAATGTTGTCTCGGTAATCTTCGTTCGCTAGGAAGCAGTCTGATTTCCGTAAGATATGTTTGATATTCTTGGTTGTTTTTTGAAAGAATCGACCAGGAATCAAACATATTATTACGGCGGTCAGGAACATCTTCGGCAGAAATCCACCGACGGTAAGGCGATTATTCACACGTATCATCCAACCGATATGCTAATTCAATGTTGGATTCAATTAAAAAAAAAAAAAATCATTAATCCTGTAGTTATCTCCTTCCACAAAAGTTTTCATTTTTACTTCATAGGAGGCAAACGAAGATATGAACTTCGACGAAATGATCCTAGAAGCAGCCAAATCGATCGCAGCCGCTACATCGGCTCTTATAAAAGCAGCCAGTGCAGCTCAAAGAGAGCTTATCGCAACAGGAAAGGTTTCTCGAACTCCCCTAACCAGTTCCGACGATGGTCAGTGGTCCGAAGGTCTAATTTCTGCCGCAAGAATGGTCGCAGCTGCAACTCACAGCCTCGTTGAATCTGCAAACGCTCTGGTACAAGGCGTTAGCTCCGAAGAAAAACTAATTTCCAGCGCGAAACAGGTAGCCAGCAGTACGGCACAATTATTGGTCGCTTGCAAAGTAAAAGCTGATCCAGATAGCGAGAGCACGAAACGTCTGCAAGCAGCTGGAAATGCTGTGAAACGCGCCACCGACAATTTAGTACGAGCAGCCCAACAGGCTATTCAGCAAGAAGAAGACAGATCTTTGATCCTAAACCGTAGAATGGTTGGAGGTATCGCTCAGGAGATAAACGCCAGATCAGAGGTCCTTCGCATCGAGAGGGAACTGGAAGAAGCTAGAGGAAGACTCACTGCCATTCGACAAGCCAAGTATAAAAATCGTCCAGATTTAGCTGACACCGATACTGATGCCGAACAGAGTGGCTACGAGAGCACGACCAGATACGAGACCAGAGCTTATGAAACTCACAATCAGTCACAGATGAATTACAGTACGTATCAACAGCATTCTACAACGCACAATATTGGCCAACTCAGTTCCGACAGACAAACTCTGGTTAGCCCGGAAAAGGTTTATTCAACGCAGAGCACGTTAGAAAGGAAAATGAAAGAGAGTCAGTATCGGTCTACAATGGAAAGTCAGTATGGGTCGGTGGAGAAAAAGTATAACGAAAGCCAATACGATAGACGGTATGTTTCAGACAGTCCATACCTTGTTACCGAAAAGAAGGTGACTATGGAAAGTTCATCCGGTCAGTACAGTTCTATCGAAAGGAAGATCAATAAGGAAAGTTATAATACCGAGGCAACCATGTTGTAATGATCGCAACATCTTTTGCAAGTCAATTCATGAACAACAATGTTTAGTATAATGATAAGACAACGAAAAACCCAATAACGATCGTTTACACAATATCAGCACGTGCTCAGTTGAGAATAAATTAAGGACTGCCTTCTAGGACGAAAATGACAATCTTCAAAAAAAAAAAAAAAAAAATAGGGAAGAATAGGAAGGAAAGAAAGAGTTGATATAGGAAGCGAAAATATGAATACGTGATATGGAAGAAGAATAACTGGCGAAGAAGTAAAAATTCATGAGGGCCTGATGATCAAATAAGAAGTAAGGATCTTGAAATTTACAATTTAAGTTCATAAATTTGGAATATATTCAAGAAAAAGGGGGAGAGGGGTGAGAGTTTATGTTCAAATAACAAAAAACACGCGCGTATTGAAAATTTTACAATTCTTCTCGAGATATTGACAAGCTTACTTGTTTTAGTTTTTATTTTTAAAAGCAATCGTGATAAAATCTTTGTATGATAATCTTTGCGATGAGAAACGGTAGAAAAGTGCCCTTAGATAGAATTAACTGTGTGCTTTCGAAATTAGCCTTTATAAGAATGACTATTGATTGGAATATAACCGTCCACCTTTTCCACGAACTTATTTCTGTCGATCTAATACGAACGATGCCACAAAAAATTGCACGTGATATATTTCCACCATTTTGCATCGACGATTCTTAATATTTTGATAACATATTCGTTTTCGATCTTTTGAGACATCTTTTTGAAAATATATTCGAAAGATTTATAAGAATATTTGTATTTATAATTGAAGGAGAATTTGGCGGGGAATCTACATTCTCCGAAATATGTATTCGTATTTAATATATATAAAAAATTGGATAATTATACGAAATCCAGCGAGAAAGAAAGATGTTTGTTCAAACCGATGTTTCTTTCTTCTATTCTTTGATTTTATTGACAAGCGATTAATAGCCATCGCATACCTGATTTAATTTAGATCTAATTTATCATAATAGTTTAAGTTTAAGACCACGGATTAACAAGAGAAGCAACATATCATTTAATTTTATTAACTTTCTGACACCATGTGGCCTGATCCTATGGTGTCTCCGTCTCTTTATCCTTAATATTTCCCGTTCTTCTTAATATTTTTCTTAACATTATCGTTGTAAGTGCGTCTCTTTTCGTTCTGGAATCTAATCGTTGCTTAAACTTACGTTTCTTCTGTATCGCGCGCTCTTTACCATTCGCTCGCGGTGGCTTGTTTTCAATAATTTCGCTCGTTAGACTTTTCGAGTCAGGACTGTCCAACTGAATTCAGAGGTTTTGAACGAGATCTTGAACACATAATACGAAATCTTATTGTACGTGAGTAGTACATAGACTGATCCTGTTCATTGACATCAAGATTGAATAGCGAAAGATTCATGGAGAGGTAGATCCAAGTAGTACGCTGAACATGCAACAATTGTATCATAATAAAAATTGAATTGAATATTTTGTCATGGAACGTTCTGGAGTAGGCAATTTATTTTTATTACTGCAAATATCGAGCTTTTCGAATAGAAGAAGTATATATTAACTCGTAAGTTAATTTAAAATGCAACATTTAAAGGGGTTCATCGAAGTTGCAAGATTGTAAATATTCTAATGAAATTTGTATAGAAATGTCAACAACGTTATATAAAAGCAAAGTGCTAATAAGAATTGCAAATAAAATGAATCTAAATCTTTAATCCTTGATAAGAAACTAGGAACAAGATCTTTGGTTTCCTTACAATGATACGAATTATTGTAATTATTTTTTTCTGACATAAAAGTCATAGCGAAGTAATCTATCGAGTATGATTATTTCAATATTGAGATATAGTAAATGATTGCAAAGTATTTATTTCAATCGTGGATTTGTATAAAAAAAGATCAAGTTTTACATGTAAGAATTCGATAATTTTATATATTTTTACAAATTTGTCATAATTTTATCTACGAATTTTATATGACACGTAAATTCTCAACTAGTGTAACCTTATTTGTTCTAAACATGAATTTCTTTTGCATTAGCTCTTAATAATAATTTCTTGCTTAATGCTCTTTATTGAGACTCTTTATTATAGAAATAAGATTGCAGTCTAAAACTAAAGAAAAATTTTCACACGAAGAATGTAATTAAGAAGAGTAGACACGATAAAAAGGGAAGTGCTTAAAAACATGATATTATACTTTGAAAAGAATTATCTCAAACAAGGTGTTGAAGCGTGAAAATGCTCCTAGAAAATTTTGATTGGAAGGTCGATGGTTGGACAGACCTGTTCCAAGTGATAGATTAGTGCAATTATCATTAGTCTTTCGAAGGTCAAGGAAGAATTTGTAAATACATAGATGTTAAATATTTCGCGTAACAATTCAGTGTCTTGACAATGAGTCGATAAATGGGTGAAAAAAAGTGCCTGAGTCTAATGAGCTACCGCTTTTTTCACATGCTCGTAGCAAACTCGTAGGATTCTCGAATATTACCAAAAAAAAAGAAGAAAAAAAACTGATGCTTTACTAATGTTCGATAGTATAATCATAAAACGAAAAAAAAAAAAAAAAAAGAAAAAGGAGACAAGATGAAGGAAGAATCCCTTTGCATGAAAAGATCGTTTTCAAAAGGAAAAAACAAGCGAAGAGGTAAATTTGTATTATCGAACTCTTGCAAAGGGATCTACAGATATATATGTATACATTATTGCATTTAGTGTTATATATTTTCAGAACGATTGCCAATCGTGTTTTTATTTTATATACGTATACATTATACTTATAGGTGTGTGCCATGATATATAGAAAATTATATGTATAGATATAAATATAAACGAAAGGAATTATACAATATATAGATTCTCTACATATATTATATATTAAATATATATGTGCCGTTAATATATTAAGAAGAAACAAAGAGCAACGAGAGAGAAAAATCGACAGTTTTTAAAGCTTTGTATTCATTGGTTTTTGATGATTCAGATTTATATACAGGATATTTTTAATCGTTATATTTAGTACAATCGATTAAGTTTTATCGTGGAATGTTACAAATTGTAATATCATATTATATTATTATATTATATTATATTATATTATATTATATTATATTATATTATACTGTATTAATTATATTATATTAGTATTGATTTATTCTTATCATTAGTTATAATGCTGCTACACATGTGTGTGCTACATACAATTAGGAGATGATTATGATAATGGATATCGTTTTATTATAATTATATTACGGCAGAACATTCACAAATATAGATATGTTAGCTTTACTTACATTGAAATTAATAAAGAATTTCTAACATTTCGTTGATGTATCATTAAGAATGTATGTTTCCATGTGCATGTAAGACAAAAGTGTGAAGCGTATGATTTAAACAGGACATTCTATTTTAATTTATTGGATTATGTAGTCTCTTTTTCAGGCTGATAGCTTGATCGAATTGAATCGAGTTAACAATGATACACGATAATATGAATTCAATAGATATAACAAGATCTTGATCATTTCTACGCCACGTCTGTAGCGATGGCGTATCAAAAACTGCGAGAAAAGATTTAACGACTATTTTTCAGCCACGACTTCGTTCAATGCTTTTATTATAAACCTTGGGAGAATGAAGGCGGCTCGGTGCACATCGTCGTCATAATACTTCATGTTCATTTCATCGAGTTCGCTGTGACTGAAAACTTTCTTCGGTTCTTTGAAGTTCGTTTCCTGAAGATGTATTTATCTTTTTATTTGTCTGTTTACGTAGAAGGACTAACGAAAAGAAGAAGAGAAAAATTAAAGAATGTACTTACAGGGTTTAATCCTCCAAGCACGAATCCAATTTGCCCTGTGGGGTAGGTAGGCACGGAAACAATACCATAAGTCGCAACCGCAAATAAGGACTTGCAATGTTGCAAAGTTTGTGTCACATGGCTGAGATTCAACCATGCAGTACCCGCTTGGCTGCAAACGATTCCACCAGGTTTCAACGCATTTTTCATTAAATTGAAGTACGATTCGTGGAATAGGCACTCTGCTGGACCTACATTCGTAAACATTTTATTACCTCATTTCATTACACGTAAGAAAATACTCCTATTGTACATTTTCCATTAATAAAACTGGATCAAAGTATGTTATACTATCGATCAAAATCTAAATGTATCAAGAAACGAACTGTAATTAACAAAAGTTTACTTACCGATAGGATCGCTACTATCAGTAATTATAACGTCAAATTCTCCAATGTGTCGCTGCAGGAACTGGAAACCATCGCCCACGTTAAGGGTGACTTTAGGATGATCGAGTCCCACACCCATCGTAGGCAAATACTTTCTGGATACCTCTAGTACTTTCGAGTCGATTTCGACTTGCACGATTCGTTCTACTAGCGGATGTTTCGCAACTTCACGAGCAACCCCGCCGTCACCACCTCCAACTATTAACACCTGACAAGGAAATAATCGAAGCAGGAAGAGATATGAATACAAAATATGATACCTTTTCAATAACTATAACATTTTTCAAAATATTTAACGTATGCAAGATCTTACAGTTTTCGGATTTGGATGGCTGCACAACGGTAGAAACGCGATCATCTCCTGATACGAAAATTCGTCTTTCTCCGTGCATTGTATGATACCATCTAAAATTAGGGTCCTTCCGTGCGATTTCCTGTATACGTGCAATTAAAACAAATTCCTTTTGAAACAACAGCGAACGACTAACTTATCGGAAGTTTAGTTCCTTTCTGCTTTTTGCGCTTTCTTTTCTCTTCTTAGAATCTGACATATTTCGCTAGATCAGTAGATTTATACATTTTTTACATATATTTTTTCGCTCTTTGCGTTAATACCAAGTTGTGAGAAATAATAGAAGTAAAAAGCACCGTGTTACGGCAACAGTTATCAAGAGAATTATATATTTCGTATAAGAGAGAGATTAGATATATCGTAACTTACGAAAGATAAACTTCTAAGACTGAATTACACCATAAAAAGCATTGATACAACTAAATTATGATAGTAATCGTTCGTATTTTTGTAAATAAAAAATATCGGTCTTAAAAATAACACGACGATACGGCGTTATTATTAGCTTTTTCGTATCGTTTAAAGGAAACTCTAAGTTGAAGACCATCTTATTTGTTTTCTTGCTTCTACCTTCCTTAACAGCTGTGTCGTGCCTGCCCCTCGATGTTTTTTACTATATTAATAAAAAAATGTTCTCAAAACCAACTGTTAAAAATCACTCAAAAGTAACTGTGAGACTCGATAAGAAAGAAAGATTAAAGAAAACTTGTTCCGCTCGTTTTTAAAAAATACTCGTTTATAAAAAATACTTTGCTACTGTCGTCCAATGGTAAAGTATAAAAAGTCGATTTCCTCTTCGACCTAACTGTTATAACGTAGGGATCCAAGTGTCATAAACCTCCAACGCATATTTAGTTTTCTCCAATTATTTTTCCAATGAAAAATCGATATCTTTTACGTTTAAAGAAAATAGAAATAGTAGAATATTTACGTGTCGATCACCATCACTTCTTGATACTCCGATCGTTCTCGATGAATTACGTCGAGGACCTCGAGAGACAATGAAACACCTGGCCACAGATCGTTGTTAATTTCACTGAACCATCCAGGTTTGATCGCATCCATTTCTTCACTTACGCAAGTTTCGGTTGGCGAACCAGTATCTGTTCTTGTTTCACGATTCGACTGCAAGTAGACACTGTCGGTCGGTTAATCGTGGACGAGGAAAATAAAAGTGCCAACTTTTTTATGTGGCCAAACATGTTTCCCTACGATACGGATCGCCACTTCCACTCCCTCTGGAGCGAAGCTCGAAGGAAGAAATGGTGAAACTCGTTTGTCACCTGTGTATTCGTGCTGGTAGCATTCGGCCGCTGACACGGTATAAGTGTCACGGTTTAAGTGTCTTTGCAATGTCATTTGTTAAATTATTTGAAAGGGCTTGTTTGTAAAAGAATGGCTTAAATTATGTTAGATAGTATTGGCTTGGCGATTCTTGTTTCTTGAAATAATTTTGTTGCAAATACGAAGGAATAGAAAGAGTTCAGAGTTAATCGATGATGTGCCATTAATGCATTTCTAGGATCTTTCAAATAAATAAGGTTTCGATCGAAACTGTACCATAGGAGAACGAAATAAAATGTAACTCTAATTTTTTGCTCGGTTGTGCGTTTCCGACTTTCGATATTTATTGTATGTGACAACCTGTGTTTACTACTAAATACTACGTCCTTGTAATGTATTAATTCGAATGAGTTTCAATGGAAGTTTCAACACGTAAAATTTGCAATAATAGTAATTCACCATATTTAGTTAATATTGATAGTAATAGCTAAAGAAAGATTTAAGACAGTATCACTTTGATCACGCAATACCTAAAATACGAAAGCGGAGATCTACTCGGCTTCCAGAGGAAGCCACTCAAAAACAAGTTAGAGAAATGTTGTCTTCAAATGTTAATTATTTCTTTAAATACCAACTTCACTAAAAGCAAAAACGCTCAAAACGATTCACAGTACTCGATATCAAATCCAGATCGTCACACACAATGGGTCCAAGAATCGCTTCAACCCCTTCGACGAACTTCTCTGTAATTCGATATTTATTTGCAAATTAAAAGTAAAATTACGACACTATCAGCACGAATAGCGACAAATAATAATTTACATTCTGCCAAAACTAACAAATTCAAATTCAAATTACTTTACCGATAAATACAAATCACCAGGGTAACCCGAAGAAAGAATTATTTCAGTCGCACCACAGCGTATAACCACACCATACGATTCTTCCAACCGAATTGAAATGCAGAAAGAGCGAGAAGCGAACGGTGTACAGTGTAAAAGTGACGACGAAGCAACGAGCAGACCTTCGAAACGGAAACACGAGCGAGAATGGAAAGTAGACGGGAGTTTACTTGCCAAACGGATGATGGCCTTTATCAGCCTCCGTCCCTCTGCTCCCAGATAATGACGGTTCAACAACGGACAAGATAACTTGTCTGCGCTGTAGTATGCGTTGCCGAAACGGATTCCTAATTCCAACTGATGGAAAATATTCGGAAAATTCGGAGAAAAGACGACAAAAGATAAAAGAAAAGCTCAGGAATCTTCCTCTGTCTTGTTATCGTTGCGATAACGATAATGCTTCGTAGATTATATGACGATACATATTTATATTGTAACTGTTTTGAACTTTAATCCTTTCCATCTCTCCATTAGCCTAAAACAAATAACACAGTCAACTCAAAAGACAACATTTAAATATAGAAGTATCGTTCATCGCTGCAATCATTTCCTCTTTTAAAGTCCAAATTCACGTAAACCTATTTAATTGACAACTGAAGTCATTATCCTCTTGTTAACTAAATAGATAATTCCCCTCCGAAGGGGAAAATAGCTGTTAAACGTTTAGCTATTTACATTCAAGATCATATATAATTAGCTATTTATGTACATCGTTTTCTATTTTGACGCTGCACTAGAACTAAAAGATTATTTCTGCTTTTTATCATTCAGGGGATAAGTTGTTTTCCTACGGAGTTGCCTTTTTAATTGTAAATTTGATAGAAATGTAAACAAAATGATAATGATAATAAATAGCAGTAATTTGACCCTTCGTTAAAAATTTACATTTTATCGTTATCATTAAAAAATTTCATAATTTTGGGTAAAAAAAACAAACAAACAATCGAATAAATCATTTTAGTTTGATAGATACGGAAAATCTCTCTCTTTCTCTCATTCTCTCTTTGTTAAAGAGAAGCAAAGGTTACATGGTCATTTCCTCGTGTCTCGTTTTAAACTCGTCCCACGATACCTTTATCCAAAACGTTTTCCTCAACTTATCGAAATGCATTCATCAAACGTAACTAATTTCATCAAATCGGAATTAATGAGGCCAACACGTGCGAGATTAAGCAAGTTCGACCATGACGTGGTCGGTATCTAAAGTCAAGGTCAATGTAATCACAGATCTGATTTAGCTTCGTAAAATTGAAGTAATTGTGATATGAGATTACGTGAATTTTTTTAATGTTACTAATTATAAAAGATTTTGTTGTTATTCAATTTATGAAATAACAACTTCTACTACTTTACTACGGTAATAAAAATAGAGCGTCTTTATTCGGAAAAAAGAATTTTGAGAAACTTAAAATAAAGAAACATACAAATAATTGGAACATTACAATATTTTGCAAATAAAAAACAAAGATATGACACAACTAATTTTACAATAATCTCATATAACTAACGCAATAATATTATTTGTATTGTATACGAAAACGTATACAAGAAAATTATACTAGATTCCGAATGTAAATTAGCATATAACCAATAGAGTTCGAAAGAATTACACCATTTTTGAAGTTTGAATTTAAATGCCACTATGAACGCGCTTTAATAGAGCGCCCTAACCAAAGCAGTGCCGCAAATTTTGCGGCAACGTTGCGTTCGCATGTTGCAATCGTTTGACACGATATTTGTGCGATTTTTAAATTTAATAGAAAACGTAAACTAAACTTCCTGCAATACTTATCAAATGCCAAATTTTTGAATTTATTATCGCTTTAAAACTTAAAATAACATGTCTATGCTCGCAGAACCACGTCGAAAACAAAAATGGACACTAAACCCACGAGGAAAAGAATGGAGCGAAGGTTTGTAAATATTTGAATTTATTCGATTTTACTTAAAAAAAATAGTATAATGTTGTATCTTCGAAACATCGTAGTGACATTTGTATGTTTCTGCAGATTCGAACAAATTCGGGCAGAAAATGTTGGAAAAGATGGGATGGACAAGTGGCAAAGGACTCGGAGCAAACGAACAAGGTATAACGGAGCACGTGCGTGTATCGGTTAAAAATGATACAACAGGTAAATATAATTAACAATTAGATTTTTACATTAACTCTGCTTATCGTCACTAATTCGTATTTTAACTATTTTGAATTTAATTCCAATGATCTAGAATTAACCTAGAAACGAAATTGCAAAACTTTAAGGAAATCAAAATTGTTAAAGTGAAATGAAATTGCTGCCTTTCTCTTAATATTCTAATTTCTAATGTTTTTAATATAATTTGTCATTATCTAGATAGTTGCGATATTAGTTATATCGAGAAACATTAATGAAAAATGGATTGTTCCCATAGGTATTGGATATAAACAGGATGCCTTAGACGAAGCATGGACGGAGCATCAAGATAGCTTTAACGACTTTTTACAGCAGCTTCGACAAAATGAATGTCACAATGTAGCGCAAACAGAGGAAAGCAAAGGTGTATTAAGTGGAAAATCGTTAGAATTGAAATCTAAACAAAGCCGTGCTCGTGTTCAGTAAGTATTATTTATGTACATATAATGTATTAGACGTACCATTATTTTATTCTCTTCTTGTCTTTTTTTCTCTTATTACTATTACTAGTTATCAAAAATTTACAAGGGGGAAAGATGTAAATAAATATAGTTCAAAGGATTTAGCAAATATATTTGGCCAAAAAGAATTGAATATAAATAAAAGTAATAAAGATAAACAAGGCAATGCCGAAGAAAACTTTGATTCAATTGGCGCTTGTGATAACAGAAACGGTATTGTTACTATAAATGGTGGTAATATGGCAGAATATTTTATGAAGAAAGGTCAGGATTTTTCTCTGGCATATAAGAATAAAAAACAACAGGAGGACGATATAGAAGAGGAATCTGAATATGCTGGATTTGGATTTGCATCAACATCTAGAAAAGTAAAATGCCATGATAATAAGGAAAGCATGGAAGTTAAAAGTGTTTGTAATTATGCGTTTGAAAATCCCTGTGTGGAATTAAATAGCCCTGAAAATATTTCAAATTTTAATATTGAATCTAAATTTTCTAAGAAAAAAAAACTTGATGACAATGAATTACGTTCAAGCAGCAAGGTTAAGAAATTTAAAGAGAACAATGTAAATGAAAAAAGGTGTGAGAGTGGTATTATCAATGCCGGCTTAAATTTAGAATGTCAAGCTGATGAAGTTTGTAATGGAAAAGAATTTGAAATATCTAGAGTACAATTTGGCCTTACAAATTCAGCTTTAGATCTAAGCGATGAAATAAATGATAAGAAAAGAGTAACATTTAACGATCATGTAGAATATAGTACTGATTGTGTAAAAACAAAAAAAACATTAGACAAATTTGAGGTTGAAAATAAGAAAGCTAAAAAGAAGAAAAAATATAACTCTGATGTTAATAGTTCAGTGTTATCTGGTTGTGTTAATGAAGCTTTGGATGTAGGAACACCCGAGGAAGTACGTGATAATGAAGTTAATGAACATAAAAGTAAAAAATCTAAAAAAAGAAAAAGAAGTCGATCGAATTTAGAAACAATAGTAGAAACGCCAGAAGAAGAGAAAGCATGTGAAAATGAAACAGAGATCGAGCAAACCAAAATGGAAGATTACATACCTGATGATTCTATACTTGAAGATGTTTCGAGTAAGAAGAAAAAAAGGAAAAAGTATAAAGATAAAATACAAGTTACCACTGAGAATAGATGCGATGAAAAAGAAAGTATGGAAAAAGAAACAGGGGCAAACACAAATGTAATACTTAAAGAAGAAGAGTGCAAAATTGATGAAACTCAAGAAAATATTTCTAAAAGCAAAAAGAAAAAGAAGAAGAAAAATAAAGAGAGATATACCGAGCCAAACTTTGAAAAAGACGAGGATATAACTGAAATTGAAGTTGAACTGGAAAATGTAAAAGCAGAGAAAACAGAATTAGAAACTGCAAAGGCAGGAAAAAAGAAATCTAGAAAGAATGACAATGTAAATGATCTTAGTTCTACAACAAATGTACCAAACGATATAAAAGACGAAAAGGAAGTTTCAGATAAGGAAAATACGAAAAATATGAATGAAAGTGAAACAGAAAAACCAGAGAAAGACAAAAAATTTATAGATAAATCTGCAAATTATTCCATAGATGGTAAAAAATTTGTGAAACGAAGGGATAAGATATTTACAAATACACGTTCGAAGAAGTTGAATAACAGAAGATCTAATACTTCATCTAGGCCTTGTAATCAAAGATCCAGAATGACAAAGAAGGTATTGATGTCTCTATTTTACTCAAAGTCGATCTTAGATTTTCCAGGTTCTAACATGCATGAAATAAAAGGATATGGAGCTGATCAACATTAAAGTGTAAAAAAATTGTAAACGTGTTTCTAATATTTTGTGCATAATATATACAAGACATTTAAATGATCAGCTATAACGATGTTTATCCAAAGTAACATATTTCTGCAAATGTGCAGAATTTCTTTTATTTATATTTTTATTTATAATGTAATTATTGATAACTATCTTTATATATATGTGTATGCATATACATTATACATATACGCATATTACGTATATATTTACAGGGATGCAATGTTATCTTCTATTTTTACAATTTCCCTTATTTCTAAAGTAAGTTTTTGTTTAAATTTATTTATATTTAATAATTCTTCTTCAGTTACTTGAACTGTACCAGTAGGTATACATTTATTTTCTGTTGAAAGTATAGTATACCCTAGAATTTTTAATTGCGTTATAACTTTTTCTGGATGAAGAAATTCACTTTTAAACTATAACAAATAAAAATAAAGATACATTGTATGAAAATAGAAATCCGTTTGATTAAATTTAAATTGTTGGAATAAAAGGATTTATATTTTAGTACCTTAAAATACGTTCCACTTTCATCCTTTATTTCTTCTACATCTATCGCATTAGCTATTATTGCATCTTCCATTGCAGAATCCAAGTTACAGTCTTTAGAAGCTATAACGAAAGTTACACTATCGAACAAATGTGAAAATGTCGAAGGCTCTATAACTTTGGCACTAGAAATTATATACATATGAGTTAACATAATTTGACATTGTAACAAAGTAAATGTACATCTCGGAAGGAAAATTCTAGATTAAATTATAAAAGAGTACTCACTTAAATTTTTTTGATATATGCACAATATTAGCTTTTACATAAGTAAGTTTGTCGGTTAAAATATGGATAGCAAGTGTAGGTCCTTTCATAATACGCATAGGCAGTATATGACTTTCACCAGTTCGTACATTTTTTATTTTTTCCAAAATTCCTTTTAACGTAGACATTGGCATGTTGGCTTTTCTTGCTTGTTCGACTAAATTTGCTAATTTTGGATTAGTGTTTGGGTCTGAGTTGCCACTTTCTTCAACAAAAAAACAAAATATATATAGTAATTTAAATCTAAAGATATTCACTTAAAACTTTGACTAGATATGTAAAGAAATTTTTTAAGTACTTTTTTCAAATGTCAGAAACATACCTATTGCTACAGCTTTCATTTTATGTGATAGAGTATTAAATATTTGTGCTCTTGCGGTATCATGTTCTTGTTTCGTAGCTTTAATGTTTTGCCATTTGCTATGACCCGCATATCTTTTGGTTTCTTGAATCAAGATATTTGTATATCTATTATACAATAGAACGTTTCGAAATTTCATTTTGAAAAAGAGAGGTTATGATATTCAGTTGAGCTAGCGCAACTTAGTAGCAGGGAAATTGTTAATTTAATGTTGGTATCGACAAGGACAGACGATTCTGGTAATTTCGTTTCAATAATTACCATACAATTATAATTTATTATTATGCAACTGTTAAGAGGAATTAAAATACATTTGCTACTAAAATTTTCCCAAATATAAGATACTTCGAGATAGAAGATTGTGTTTGCGGGTATTATTTGTTATTTGGATAAAGCATGTTGCATAATATAACATATCTCCACTTTTCATCACATTTGCCATTCATTTAATACGTAGATGTTTATTTAACGTACTATTGTCTCTGCGTGCTATAATATTGTCATCATATAGAGATAAATTGTGAAAAAATATTCCCGACTAATAGGCGAGTAACAAAAATAGTTAATTGCTTTTCTAGTTTTTTTAATTTGTAATTTTTTATTAAGAACGTATACCTAGAACATATATACTTTCTTATAACTATAGGTGTATCTATGCACGATTTTTTAGCACGAAGAATTAAAAACTAGTAAATGAGTTTCGGTTGTTAAATAAAAAAATTTTTAATCTCAATAAAAAAAATTATGATTCGTCCTATTTTATGGCTGTCGCGATATTTTACAGTTAAAAAGCTGCGTTTTGCATGTGAAATTTGGTTTTAGACAACGAACGAAGCGCTTCAGGAAGCATAGAGACCCGCATGTCGTGGAATTGCGATGAAAAATTTCTTTCTACTTATTTTGATTTGTTCTAGCATGAAAATTTTGAGCATAATCTCTCACTATAAATAATAATTCGATGGCATGCCGTATATTAAGAAATATCATCCGCTCTGGTTTAGCTCGTTTCACGTTTGAATTTTATTTAAAATAGGGTGGTTTTTATTGAATTAAAATAAATTTATTTCGATGATTTTAAGCTTCGCGTGTTTTAAATATTTCTTTTATAATCCTGTTTTAGTAATAACGGGCAACTGCAATTGCTTGAAATATGCCAAATAAATGTATTTTATTATAGTAATTTAGGAATCCGTGAGTAAAAGCGAACCGGTAAAACGTATTCAAGTTGTTCGTGCTATAGTTATTAAGATATTCTTCTCGAATAGATTTCGACGTGTCATAATACTTTAGAAATGGACGTTGAACCCAAAAGAAGAACGATTGTCCCACATACAGTTGTGGATCGATCAGCGTTTGCGCGATTTCACGAGGCACTTTCGCTACCGAATTCTCAATTTAGTCAGGCTGTTCGTGGTCATTCTTTTTAATTACCCTCGAGCGACTTCCAGGGGACGGGATCTAACCGTGTTAACCCCACATTGGATGGTTCCTTTGACACAACAGGTATAGGACATGTACGTCGTGTCGTCATTGCCTTTAATTCACGTACGCTTGCCGCTTTCTGAACGGTTAACCAGACGGGGTAAGAGAGAGAGAGGATGGAGGGTTTTAATAAATTTTGCACGAGAGTTCACCCTCTACCTCTATTCCTATTAAGATGTATATATTCTTGCTCGTGTAAAGCGTACCTTGTCCGGATAAAGGGACGTATTGGAGGGTCAACTTTTTATCACGAGCAACCGTTCAGGCGCGATCCGTGGCCTGCAAATTCAATATTTGCACGTCTCGTTCGTTTTCGAGGAAATTTGTCGAACGGGCAATTGATCGTCGACGATTCCCGCTTGGCAGACGTTTAAGGATCCATGAAATTTCATATCGAGTGATTAGTGGTGTCATTCTCAAAAGTTATTTGGAATTTGAACGTATTCGTATCTTTGTTCAGAGGCAATTTTCACATTTTCACATTGACATACTTCTATATTAAATGTTAAATTTATCACGCGATCGACAGAAAAGGCCAACAATAGTCTAGCAATCATTTTACGCACACTGCGAATATAGTTACGCGTAATTTATTCTTAAAAACGCACCCGATCTCTGTCCGATCGCGTCCCTCGCACCGCATCGAAGGCAATAAGAGTGTGAATAGCAGGCGGTTGAAAAATAAACCGTATTTATGCCTCGTTTCATTTGCTGTACCATGAATTCTTGCACCATCTCTGTCTCTTATCTTCGCTTTGGCCATTTCATCTACAGTTTAATACCCACTTTACCACCTTTAAAATGTTCTGCTCCCGCGCAGACTATTACCAAAGGGTGCGGAACACCGATATCGAAACTACTCGTTAATGGTTAACGTTATTTCTTATCCGCACCCCTTCCTGGAAATATATATAATTTTGCTTTTTGTCACGTTATCCCATCGTAATTAAAAGACTTCGAGACAGGGATCTAATAAATCCTGTAACTCACGTTGTCTTTCCGCCCTGATTCTCGCCAGATCACTTTAATCCCCTTCTCCTCCTCCTCCTCCTCTTCCTCCTCCTCTTGTGCATCTACCCTATAGTCACCCTCTTTCCCGTTTCTTTCACACTCTCCCTCGTTCATCCTGCCTTCGGTTCTCCCTTCCATTTTTTGTCTTTTTATTTTTATCCTCTGTATTTCTGTCGTTATATGATGTTCCGTCTACGGTAACTTTTTTTTTACCCTCCTTCTTTCTTCCTTCCTCTTTTACTTTCCTCCCAACGAACACGGTTGCATCATCGTTCTCCTATGTCCGAAGTGTCCATGGAAATTGCTGCTGCCGTTTTAGAGGGACGATTTGCTCTCTGTTAGAGGACGTAAATCTAGAACGTTGGAAGGAAAGGTATTCTTTTAATAATCGAATCGGATCGACCGAGGTACCGTGTTAAATGGAGGATATATGTACCATCGGCCAAAAATTTGCCTTTCTACCAATACTTTGAATAATAGAAATATCAAAAGAACGTCGTGATCGTATATTTTGGAGAGAACAATATAAAATTGTCTGTATCGCCACTCGACGTTTAGCTGCTTTCGCGTCTTCCCTTGAATTCCTTTCTGTCTTTTCCGTTTGTCCTTCGTTTAAATTCACCACCTTTCTCCATCGCATTCACGCTTCGCTCTAGGTATTTTATGAATACAAAAACTGCGGATACATTCTGATTCAGGGTACAAGAATTTTATTTTCTTTGTTTCTTTCGTGCATTCTCCCCTTGCCTCGTTCTTTCACATTAGTTCTTCACAGGCCATTTGTAATTCTTTCCTCTTTTTTGTAAGAGACGAAATGAATTTTATTATTTTTCTATCTTTCACGCGTTTCTTTTTCCCCCATTTCGTTTCTCTCCTTTCCTTCTTTCACGAAAAAGGTGGTATGGCCGTGTACAACGAAAATCCAGAAATATCATTCTCAAAATACTGTACGATCACGAAACAATGGAAATTCCGACGATGTTTCATATGCATCGATTTGATACGAATCACTCGTCGTGAACCAAATTTCTCTAATATCTGTAACGTCAGCCGTACGAACTCCAACTATAATTGAAAAATCACAACGCGATATTTTGTCTCCTTTGTTTCTTTCCGTTCTTTCGCAATTCATACGTTTCTCCTTTCGTTTCGTTCTTTTCTTCGTTCTGCATTTAGCGACCGTTTTCTCTCTGTCCTGCTCTCTTTCCGTTTCTCCGGCCTCCCTTTCGAGCTCTTTCACGCGTATAGGTATGTACGCCATGTTCAATTTTATGAGGGGAAACATATACGGCGAGCCGACGGGCGACGTTTAATAAAGGCGTGGGTGTGTGCGCTAGGGGTGCTAGTTAGCACGGCGCTCGGCGCCGGCGACGACGTCGCCGTCTGGACGCCTATGGCCTCCTCTCAACGTCCTACACCGACGTAGACATAGACGTAGATGTAGACGACGACGACGACAACCTCGTCTCACTCACTTGAGGCACGTAGTGACACAAAGTGGTCGTTCTTTAAAAATCCGGCAGACGTCTCGGTGATTTGAAATAATATCAGCGCCAAGACGTTCAGCGTCGTTGCGTTTCGCTTTTTCATCGACGACGTTCTTACGCCTACCGATATGTAATGACAATTTTTTGGCTGTAACGCAACTTCCGAATTAGATTTGAAAGAGGATCTTCGATAAATATACGTCCGATAAAGCCAACTATCTATTTTAAACTGTAAACCAGAGGCGGAAGAGCATTTAGCAATCGCCTCGGCAAATTAATTTCCATTGCTCGCCTTCCACCCCGTCGTTTTTATCATCTTCGAAATCCAATATTTTTCACATTTTAGCCCAACTATTTTCTCGATAAACATTGGTCGCACACCCATGTAAAATGACATTTTCACCGGGTGCGTTCCTTTTTATTTTACAATTTAAAAACGGATGCGTCACGTCGCGACGAATCGAAGAGAAAGCGCGATCGGTTGTTTATGTCGTTGTCGTTCGCGCACACGCGATTTCCATGTGTTTCCGTCACGGTGTGTCGCGTCACGTCAGTCCAGGCAATTTTGATCCGTTACGTTCTCGCGTTAAAACGCGCAAATTGCACGGCAGTTCTCGCCATGTTACGTCTCATTTAGATAAACGCTTGTCACGTTGATTAAAGCGTGCCGCTCGAAAAAATACGGTTTCACGATTATTATTAATTATGACCGTGTACGCGCGCGCGTTTATGTTCAGCAATTAGAAATCGCGACTAGCATTCTCTGCAAGTCAACACAGGACGAACGTTAAGAATAACAAGATACTTTTAAGGTAGCGACATTCGTAGGAAGCACGATCTCTCGAAGATTTAAAGTTCTGGCTTCGAGGCTCAGGATTCGAAATTTTTTGGTTTGCGGATTGGAAAAAAGAAAACTACAGGAGGAAGATGAAGCAAAAATTGAAACCGTTTGAACCGTCTTGAAAGGTGAAAAAAAAGTGTGGTTGAAAGGAGAAAATCACGAAGTAACACGACTTTTCACGAGAACAATTTCTAGCCGACCCAAAAGTCATTTACGTGTTTGCTAATTGCAGGTACTTGCGTTCGACTCACGGTGACGAGTCTCGTATTTCGCGATTGGCCTCGATCGCTTCGAAAGGAGTCAGCGATAAAGCGATTTTATGGAAACCTTGGCGCAGTCTTATGGAACGAAGTGATACACGCACACGTTGAGACTTTACTAGTCGCCGGTAATGAGCCTGAGAGGGTGAACAAACGGGTGTAGCTCGGTATGATTCGGGTTAACATTCGAAGAACGAGGCTCTTCCCTTTTCTCTTCAACCTCTTTCAATTTCTAGCTCTTCCTACGTTGCTTTCTCCTCTCTTCCCCCTTCTTCCTTTCCTCCGATTCTCCTTCTCAACAATTCCTCGCTCTTCTCTTTCATCACACTCACTTTGTTTTTCCTATTTCGTTCTGGTTTTCGATTAGCGGTATTACTTTGCGTATTTTTTCTCGTTGTCCCTTTACTTCGATTCTTCTGTATACCGACTGTATGCGTTTCAGCGTATTTAGCGGCCAGTAAAAGCCTTAATGAAAAGGATCTCGAGTCGACGAGACAGTAAAATCGGCGTTATATCGACGCTGAAGATGAGAAAAAGAAAAAGGGTCGAAGGCAATTTATCGCACAATCATATAAACGGCTCGTTGATCGTTCCTAGCTACGATCTTGCGATCGATAAAACTTCCGATTGAAATCGTTTCACCATTCGATTCTCGTAACTCGGATCGTGGTGCGATATGAAACATACGGTTAATTTCTATCCCTACCGATATAAAACAACTGATTTCAGAAGCTCCTTATTTCCAGGTTTTATAAATTAGGTAAGAATTTTTCTTATTACGCGCGGATCTATACTAATGATAAAACGTATTGGATCGTAACTGCCGAATTGGATCGAAACGATATCATGGATATTGGCGTTTTAGTCGATGGTAAAGCTGTCGTATGACGTACCTAATCGTCGTCGATCGGGTATCGGCATGGTGGTGTTTAGTTTATTGCTGCTTTGTTTATAGTTTCGCACTTTCAAGAATCCACATCTCGGCGTTATTAAACCTCGAAACGAAGTATATCGTACATTTTCGCAGATTAAAAATTATTACGCGATTCTCCAAATAAGATACTCGGAACGACAGATCCTCTCGAAGAATGAAATGTTTCTTGGAAGAAACCACAAGGGGAAGAAAAACGAACGATATCCATCTACGCAAACCAAATGGAACCGGTGATGATCGATATGGTGGCCCTTTCGATCGACCATTATAACAGACGTAGAACGACGAGGACAATGTCTGTCAACTATAATTTCTCCACAGACGTTTTTATACACGGCACGTGTGGGCGCGCGCGTTTAACGCTGTGTTCCCATCGTTCATTAAGTTAACGATCCATCGTTAACCTCACCTTTATTGGATGCGTTCGATGCGCTTCGTGGATGGGGCGAGAGGGAAGGCAAAACGAAAGGTAGAAAGAGAGAAAGGGAAAGAAAATACAACGTTTCCGAGCGTTCGACCCGCCGCGGTCGTTTCTGACGCCATATGACCGTGGTGTTTTGAGACGACCATGCCATCCATTTCAGGGATAGTACGCCATTCTACCGGGTTATGTAATACAGAGTTTAAGCATTTTCCCCGTATCGAAAGCACTCGGTATTGCATCCTGTCGTGCATGTGTTCGTACGTGTTTTTTATTTTCTCGAGACGCGCCTCGTAAAACTGTATTGGCGCGAAATCTGTTGCTCGATGTCCGAGAAACGCGAGAAAAGCTAACTTGGTATTAATGACCGTTCATTGGAGAGTCTTTACGTTACGTTAACGTTGGATAATTGGAAATGTCTTTTATAGAATTTTAGGGATATTGGAAACCTACGTTTCTCATATTTCGCGACAATTTCCAAGATACCTTGAAGTAATTTTTTGCTAGAAAATTCGTTAACTTTCTGTAAAATGCGAACGAAGAGCGTTAGGGCAGGGGTATCACGGGCAAAGTTTCGGAATGGGCCAACCCTGGATGAGGCTAAATTCCACATTTTCGGTGTAATAAGTGTTTGCAGAAGCATCGTTGAAAAGAGGAAGAGTGGAGGCATGCCGGAAGATGCTGAAGTCGCGACGAAAAAAAAGAGAGACGCGGTACGTGGATGCTGGCGTACGAACGAGGAAACAGATAGCGAGGAGAAAAGTATTTCATCCTTCTTTCAGGGCCTTTCCCTGCCGGATCCTTGCCAAGTCTGGTCCGGGTATTACCTCCTTTGAATCCACCACGAACAAGCCTTGGTCTTTAAGATGCTCGCTGGGGTTAGGTTAGTAATTTGCGGATTATACGGCCAAAAGGAGGGCCTGACAGGAGATTGGTAGGGCAGGATGGAGAGTTTCAGGGAAGTGCTGGAAGCCGCGGCCTGAGAATTGAATGTTGAGAATCGAAGGACCAGGGGGGAAAAGCGTATATGGAAGAGAAATGGCCGTGGTTATGAGAATTTTTACCGTAATATTCGTTTCAACGTGTCTCCGATCCACTTAAAGTTTGAAACTATGCTAAATAAAGCGACGATTATTTGTCTCCGAACGACGATGGAAGGAGGTAGTAGAGACACGAAACAACGTAGTATCGCTACGCGAAAGGCTGCGAGAGAGAGAACGAAACGAGATAACGCAAATAGAAAGGTTGCTTCGACGATAGAACATCTCCTCATCTGTAATTTTCTTGCTTTTTTTCTCTCGTGTTTCCCACGCCGACATCTCCGAGATCGGTGTCCTCGTAGTTTAGTTCATCGAGTTCGTCCGACGATGCGTCGCAACGAAAACTTTTCTGTGAACTTTTTCATTTCGACGACCCTGAAATCTGTCATTTAACCGGGCAAGGAGAGCGGAGTATTAGCTTTGACGGCAGAGTACGTCGTAATATTTCTTTTTCTTTCCTCGCGTAATCAGTCTGACTTTGTTTCGTAATGATTCTTCACTGATTAAAGAAACTCTAAGCAAGTAGAATGCTGCCCTGTTATCTCGTAATTTGTACCATGGTTTTTGCTCGATAGCTGTTATTTTCATAAATTGCTGTACATTCGGCAACTTGCATAATTTCTATCGCTCCTTCGTAAAAATAAATACGAAAGGGACTGAGATTGTATTATAATTGTTTGATAAGACTATATACGAGTTACGAGTAGTTTTACCGAAAACTAAGTAGACAAGTATCGTTCGTATAATCGTTCAACCGTTTAACGAATCTTGCGATTATCTCGGTATACGATCAAATTAAAAGAAACTAGCGAGCGTTTCGCGTTCGTAGAAGTCTTGCTTCTATGCAAAAATATGACGAGCGTTTGTCTTCTTAATTATTCTTGCCAGACTATTCTCCGAGAAACACTCGCTATCGAGCATTCGCGCAGTCGTAACACGTACACAGGTATATACGAACGAGGACAAGCCGCGAATAAACCGCAGAAATTTATCGCGGCAAGCAACACGGTGCCTTAATCATCTGTCGCGTGGTCGTGCAACGAAGAAGTTAATTGACTTAAAGGCTGAATTACTAGAGGGTTAGTTCGGAGCTAGAACTGCCGTCGGAGGTTTGCCGGGCAAATTTATCTCTCGTGCATACACGCACGTGCCTTCGTTTTCGCGCGCGCCTTGCCCTTCGAGTTTCGAAGCCTAAGCACAGAAATATTTCCAATGCGATGGCAAGTTAGCGAAGCTTCGGAAATCAGAATCGTGCGGGGAAATCGTTTTGAAGGTAATGCGCGGTTTCGTATCGACGCTTTTTCCTCTGACAAAGGAATTATCGAGAGAAAAATATTTTCAGGAACAATTTTGCCACTCTGTTAGTTTTCCATGACTAACTTTGAAACAACTACATTTCGGAGGGTTGGAATATCTTCGATTTTCAGCCTCACTGCAACGAGGAGAAATAGTAGCGGGCTGAAAGATGGCGAAATAAAAATTGAGACGTGCATTAACCCGCAGCAGGACTCGAGTAATTTCGTCTTGGGTTATTCCTCGGATATTGCTACGTAAATAGATCGCATTTGGAGGCACTCAGCTCACAGCGTGAGGCCATTTCGAAACAAACGAAAAAGCCGCGGGATACAGAACCGACGTTACAAGCTTTCTCACCAAGTGTGTACAAGAATGACACGAGGGAATAAAGCGAGAAGAAGCCATCGATTTTTTATTAACGAGAGAGGAAGAAGGCGAGAACCAAGGCGATCGAGTAGCTGCGAAGTGGAGTCGACGCTGGATGGCGGATCGAGTAATCGAAAAATTAAGTTATTTCGATAACGCCCGTATATCGAAGGCCGAATCCCCGTGCTGCGACATCACAAATCACTTATTTCCAAGTTATTGCGTGTTTTCTCTTTCTTTTCCGATGGCGAGAAGTAGTTTGGAAGTTAATTCGATGGTTCGCGCAGGATCAGAAAGGATAATCATCCAGGTATTGAAAAATAAATAAAAATCGCATTTCGGATGTTATTTCCAATAAGAGATTTTGTTCACTCTTTGCAAGACACTCGCGGCCAGAACGAATCCCATCGTCGACTTATACGTATCCGTAGAAAAACTAGATTGCCCCTTTTTCGTTGCAAATGCGTCAACATTTAACTAATATAGAAAACGAAGAATCCATTCGTCAACCCGATTCTACGTAAATTCATTGCTAAGAGAACCTCGTTCCCTTTCAGTCGTTGAAACCTCAACGAAGCTTTCTAGTTCCTCTCTCGTCCCTTTTTTCCGAGAGGTATCACCGCTTAAAATTATCATACAACATAATTACCTCAAAGGATAGAGGGTAAAACGCGTTAAAACACTCTGACGGCGAGAGCAAAGTCACGATGGCCCTTTTAATTTCTCTGCTCAGCAAATTTTCCATCCGCTCACCCTTTTTCAGTGTCACACCCCTGGAAAAAAGGGACGTCGCGAGCACGCGAGTAGAAACAGCGGTCGTATCACGCGAAATGAAAGTCTCCTTCCGTGAGTTTAATTAGAGCGTGCTGAAATATCGGCACGACCGAATACCGGCAAGATGATCGCAACGGATTGCGGTGTGACGCATGGTGCAACGCGGATAGATTTCCAGAGTCGAATCCGGCGAAAAATGAAGCGCGCACCGCGTGAAAACGATTTGTTCGACTTACTTTTTTTTTATTAGAAGCCGCCATCATACAGATTTTATCGCCGTTCTCGCTCGCTACAGGACCTTTCATCCGGCATTTTTCATCGTTGCTCGCGCGATCGTATAGTGATAACGATTGTATAATCGTATACGTATACAGTATGTACCTGTCTCTCAGTTTGTAACGTTTCGAACACGCGTGAACACGTAGCTACGTAATAAAAGAGCAAGGCATCCGTTTTAAGGATTGCAACGTTACTTTTACAGGACGTTTCAAGGCCATTTCACGATTAAATAGATAAAAGTACAATACGCTCTCCTCGATATCATACGATTTTTGGCCCAAACAGTTTTTCCTCTCGTTCGTATTTTTCCCCGATATTTGGGCGTTTCGAGTTAAACAGAACGTATCGTATAGTAGAGCGAAAAATCTGTACTTAGAAGTTTTATATATTCAAAGCTGGAGAATCTTTTATTCGTAATCCTGTAATAGATTGACAGAGAGCTTTTATGAGTTTAATATTTAAAACGATTAATTTTATTATTTCGTTCTAATATCCAAAATACGAATAGAATTGTCGATATTTTGTATCGATTTTCTAAAAAAGGTTTGTTTAAACGTTAATTTAAACGAACTTTTCACGAAGCAGGTTTAGATTATATCGTATTGCGTTCCCTGTTGGTGAAGCATTTACGATTTTATCGGCCGATTCGTTCGTCGTGAATGATAAATGTTTATGGTTGACTGTGGGGTGGATAGTATAACCGTGAGACTGAATTTGACGAGCCTCTAACCTAAAACGAATGGGATATACCGTGTGTTTGTTAGAAATGGAATACATATACTCGTTGGAAAGGTGGCAGTTTTTAAAAGATGCCGAAGAGAAAAAAAAGAAGAGAATTAAAACGACGTTGCGTAATTGTAGAATTTTTCATCGGGTACGCGACTTTTTCGGCGCGAAATTTTAGCAGCGATAATTATTTAAATATCTGTTACATACCTGCGAAGATACCGAGCGGTTAGTGATTGCGCAAAGTGTTACGTTACATACGTAATATCCGACGAATGTGCATAATTTCGCAGAAATAGCATCGTTATTTCGTGTTCGATGTCGAGATTAGAATTATGTATTAATTATAATATAAAATAGACATTGAACCCTTTGCCGAGGCCTGAAAGCGAACGCATTTTTAACGTAGAGATCGAAATCACGGTTAACATGGAAAGAAGTAAAAAAAACACGAATGTTTAAGTACTTCGTATAATTATCCACTTAAAGTAACCGTATTATGATCTAGAAATTATTTGCAGAAGTGCTCGACGAGAGGTCTAAACGAGATATCCGATTAAAACGAAACTTTATATCCATACTTGATTCAAGTTTCACATGTGTAGGCTGTGCACATTTAAATAATAATACGCATAAATCAAGATCTTATAGCATGATTAATTCAACTTTAACGAGACAGATAATTAGAATGTGTATCGTCGAATTATTTTAATGCAATAGTAATGATCGAAATAATTAGCTTATCTGAGGCTAATTATCGAGACCGCTGCGTGTAGCTTCTAGCTAGCGAGCTATTCCCTCCCTTGAATGATAATGCATTGAAATTTGAGGCGGGTACGTTTTAACTCTATTATTAATTCGGTTGGGACCGAGATATGCACACGATCGTCCCTATGCCGCGTAGCCACGTTACTTTACGCGCTAATTATTACAAACGCAAATTAAATTCCTAGAATCAAGATTTCAGATAACGCGTAGCGAATCATTCGTTGCTGGCAATTTTTTCCGTTTCCGATAATTTGTTGTTTCATCTTGAAAGTGAATCTTTATAGCGTAGGGATTCAGCGGTTCATCCGACGTTACTATGTTATTTTAGTCTTAGTATCTCTATTACCGTTATCCTTCGGTATCGCTACAGATCAACTAAAACGTTCGGATATTTACGAACGATAGTATGTATGTCTGCACTTTGATATCGTTACACGTAGTCGACTTCCATTGGAATCGAATTTCGGTAGTTGTGCACAGCATAAGCAATCAGTTCGATAGGGTCTGTGGTCGTGAAAAATCTAAGTCTCACGTGAGGTAGTAGGAAGGTCGTCACGAGGGGGTTAAAAGGGCCGAACGCTTCACGCGCTGACTCCAACTACTAGCTGCCTCTGCCTATTGAATATTCAAAGCCCAAGTTCCCGCTGCTGGGTAATTATAACGACATTACCGTTACTTGTACCTTGGCTGCGACGCGGAACCGACTTGATATCGGCGAATTAGCGCTGTACGGGCTAATAATTTTGAAAATATTAGCCTGGCCAGTGAGTCGGAGGATGTGAATCGAACCTTGGGAGGCGTATCCGCCCAGGGCAATAACTATCGTCGAGCTATTAATGTGTTTTCTTAAGGATCGCACGACCGTGTAACAGGGACTTTCGCGTTTGAATTTCCAAAACGTTCTTGCCAAAGTATTATCGGTATCGGTAAAATATGTTACGGTAACGTCGTTAACCAACCCTAGGAGTCAAACCTAGGATCGTCAAACTTGTGGAAACAATGGTTTTTACGGTATTCGTATTACGTTGTACTTCGAGATATCTTGGGACAAAATGATCGCTCGTAAACTGCTTTGCAAAACATTCGTCCCTTCTTCGAGACTTTCCATAGAGAAGAATTACATTGGCAGACCATCGACCGATCGCTCGGTCGCATCGTTCCATCGAGGTCGCGGATCGTTAGAACAAACGAGATCACTACTCGCGACAACCGCCGCGTATCTATGTATGCGCGAAAAAATTAAATTACAATCGGCACGCCGAGGCGGT
>NT_177474.1:632949-633990 GCF_000188095.3 Bombus impatiens
AGGCGGTCGGTGTCATCTGTTGCTCGAGCGTGCCGCCAACAAGTGGTACAGGCCGAAATTTAAGGGGTCGAGAAAACTCGGCTAGTCCTCCCCTCGCGTTCCATCGCTGCGAGCTTGCCCTCCTTTCGACATACCCTTCCCCCTTCCCCCTTCAACACACACACACACACAAAGCCACGTACGTACATGCCTACATACATAGGTGTATGGGTGTATACATAGACGAAGTAGAGCGGGTTCGGAGCCGAGATGGCTCTCACGCTTCCTGCCTTTAATTGTGTTCCGGAAAGAGATCCTCTCGGACTGGATATCCGGGCCGGTGTAATGACCCGCGAGCAGGAACAGCGGAAAAAGGAGCAGCAGAAGGCACGTTCGATATCCTCGGCACGCTCGTGTACGTACGTACGAGTTCGTGGACGTGGTACGCTCTTGGAATCATGATCGACTCGATTCGCTAGAACGTGTTGACTGTTTAGTATAATGAGCTTGCTGGGGAGATGAGCGACGTGTGATCAAAACGTGAATATACGGAGTGTATAGTCAGTCGATGAAAGCGATACGAGCGAGGTCGTCAAATTAATCGGGTATTAAGGATTGCGCGGTAATTTTGTGAATCGGAACAGAAATCTAGCACATGCAGCATGTTTTATGAGAAGGATCTTTATCGACTACGACGCAGTTATCAGGTCGTATATTTAAAATCACGTACCTTTCGTTCAGAGTAGCGATTGACTTTGCAGTCGAATCTTTTATATGAAAGACGCGAAATCATTGGATAAAACATACACGATTTAAGTTTTATTATCGTACCAAAACTATAAAAGTGTAAACCGATATCTAGCGTTGAACGTATGCATTCGGTGAATTTTAAAACATCGTCATTCGCTTTTTCTATCGGTTGTTTCCAACTGACCGTTACTGCAATTTTTTTTCCATCTAATCTTCGCGTCAGTCAAAAAATAAATCGCGTCAAACAATTCTGCATACAACATGGTGTAATTTTTTTTTTTTGTCGGCGAAAGGATAAAAAAAAAAAAAAAA
>NT_177474.1:634147-740197 GCF_000188095.3 Bombus impatiens
GAAAAAAAAAAAAAAAAAAATAAAAACGAGGAGAAAATGAACGAAAAATACTGTGTGACAAACGTCGCGTCGATCGATTCCGGTGATCGGGCACGAATCACGCGCGGAAAGCTTAATCGATTCGGCCGGAAATCACCAGCTCGATGCGAAGTCTCGCGCGTAAAATTCAGTCGCGTTAATCATAACGTCACGAGCATCCATCCCGATAGAGACTGACAAAGCACGTACACGGGCGTCCACGCGCGCTTAATGAATCCCCTTGTGCTCGATGTGTTCGGGCGAAAAGCACGCAAAATACACGACACGCGCGCGAAACACACGACAACGCGCGCGTACACGCGCCAACAGACCTGGGCTGTTGCTGGCATCCGCTTGTTGCCACGCTTCGGACACTTTATGATATCGTGAAATAGCTATCTCGTACAGTAACGTTTCTGTAACTCGATCGCGACGAAGAGTTCAACGATTGCGAGAATATTTTTTCGGAAGCTCGTAGAATTTTCTAAAGAAAAAATCAATCTTTGTAGCAATGGCATTTCTATTTTGACACGAGTTGGAATCAAGTCTCGTTTGAAACGTTCGACGGTAGAGCAAAGTTACATCCGACCATGTCTCTGGTTGAATTTGGACTGATTTCGTACGATAAATACTCGATAAAAATGCTCGTGCTCAGAGACGGATTTGCCCAACGTAGAACGTTTATTGATCCAGCCAGGATGTCCTATAATAGCGACGAATGCTCATAGAGACTGTTTCAAGAATCAGTCTCGTGTCCCGTTTAAATTTGTATCAGCGTATTAACCGCAAGTTACGAAGTCACTTTCAGTACTTAGCGAGTGAAACGTGCCTGGTCAAGTAATTCAATTGGTGGCACCTGGGAGCAACTGCTACTTTGATTAACCGAGAATCGGAATACCTATACTTTACTCTACAAATACTCTAAATGAAGTTGTAGGATAAAGTGCGTTCAATACAGATTTTCACAATTAAGCGTTTATAAGATTAACTGAAAATTACTTCGAAGAACTCGTGACACAGAGCAGGCTATCTCGTCGCGTCTAAATTGTTTCCACCGCTACCGAAGATAAGAAAAAACGTCGAATTGTAAGAGAAGTTGGAGTCGTTTCAAGAAATCTGGTAATGACGAAAAATGTTATTCTAAACTACAGCACGATATTACAGAGAATAGATGCTGATATACGAATTATTTGAATGTCATTCCGAGTTGAATAGGTTGTCTGATCATTGATCGACTTATTTCATTTTACTGCAGTGTCGTTCTGATTGCGTCAGAATCTATATACTTTCAGACATTTCATCATCGCTGTTTTTATATCTATCGACTTCTCCATTACGCTTGCTTAGGTGAAGAGATCATTCCGAGTAATTCTTACACGTAAACCGTTTCTAGCGTTTCCCTCGTATCGAGGCATGCTATGACTCGCGCAATATTTTGGTTATACCATAGTAATCATATGCAAAAATAGTGTTAACGAAAAAATGAGATAAAAGATACGTTTTCCATCAGATGGATGGACGAATAATGCGATTAAGTAAAAATGTGATTCGAAAGGTGTTTCTTCGTCTTCTCTCGTCGTGGAAGATCGTAGCGTGTACGAGAAGAGGGAACGTGGATTACAAACCGTACAGGAGAGAGAGGAATATTTTTGGTGATATTCGGTGGCCGAACAAGGACGTCCCTGTAATAGTGCGAAATAATCATAGACGAAGTGGTTGAAGAGGTATCGGTGAGGGGGTTGTTGGAAATCGGTCGTTCGAAGAATTGGAAGAAAAGGCGAGAATAGTCTGGGGAAAAGACAGGGGACCGAGATGATCAAATGAAAGGGGAGAGGGATGAAGATGGTCGCATGAACCGGCGACGAATAGCAGGGGATGTTTCAGTTAGCGATGGGATCAAACGTGACTCGGATGGTATTGACGTGCCTTCGTTAAATCGATATTTTAATATGCCAGCCGCTAATTATATTCTATCCTTCTTGAATTTTATCCATTTTTCGATTTCGTTCCTTTCTTATTTTCCCCGAGACAACGTCGGCGTATCTCGATCGCGTTTTAACCATTTAACGAGTATTTCTACATATAGGAATCCGAACATGTATTTGTTTCCCGGATATCGACGTCAAAAGACAATGTTAATTTACATTTATTCAAATCAAATGTTTCAACTTGGTGATTAATTCTCCGAGTTGTCCCCGTTTTTAATTGATTTTACTCCTGAAGCAGAATTTTCCTCGCGTTTGAATAGCTTCAAATCGAGGACGAATCGAGCTTTCAAACGCACGGTTACTATTTCTGTTGTGCCACGTTGAATTTGCAATTCGCCAAGCTCTTTCGTTACAATATCTCGCTCTTTTTACGTTAAATACTTTTGCTAAAATCACAAATGCATCTTAGAATTCTCTCCGATCGATACATTCCACAAAATGTACAACGATTCAATGCGTTTAAAAAAAGAAAAAGAGACTCTCAATTTAGGTAGAAACCGGAGAAAAGAAAAACGAAGAACCGAAACACAAGGTCTCTGGAAACAAGTAAATTAATCAGCCATAAAATTCCCCGTACGCCGTTTCCACTATGAATTCGCTTAAAACTGACAAAGCTCGACCAATCAAACGACAAATCGATGAAAAATAGCAAGTAGGTCTCGGATCGGTCCCATCGCTATTCCACGATGGAAAGAAAGGAGAAAGAGGAAGGAACGAGGAGGTGTAGAGGGACGTACGGGGCATCCGAGCAGAAATCGCACGCGCAGGCGCCATTTCGCAAACATGGCCAGCCATCTTGCGATGCGTAGCGTTCGAACGGCGGAGAAGGGGTTGGAATATAACCGTTCTTGGTATCGAACTGCGCTTCAGTACCTACGGAGACAGAGACAGGCATAGAACGTCCTTTAACACCTCTGCAATCGCTACGCGTTCACCATTTTTTCCCCCTTTCAACCTCTTTTCTCTACTCTTCCTCTTTTATCCCCCTTTTTTCCTTTCTTTATCTCCTAGTTTTACCATTTCGTTAATTTCTCTTCTACGTTCTTTTTACTTCGATTCTTTTCTTTCATCGCTAAAATCCCGTTGAAGTTAACCAAGTATGCGGCCACGCGAGTAATTGATCGCGCCAGTCGCGAGTCGGTGTGAAACTGAAACGATACATCGCGATCTCCGCTCCGACGTCTCGAACAAGGAAACGTAATATATCTGTCGAAAATTTTCAAAGCCACTTTACTCCTCTGTTTCTCTCGGCGAATCTTGCTCAGTCTCTTTCTCTCGTTTCTTTCTATATTCGCCGATCTCTTTGATTAAGTACAAGCTGGTACATCGTGTAATTAAGAGTCGTCGATCGCTTACGTGTGAAATCGAAGGGCTGGCACGTCGAAATTCGCACGAAACAGGCTTCGACGTTGTTTGAAAGCTCCCGAATCGTTGCCTGCTGTCTGATCAACGTGTTTTAACTCGGGGGCCTTTCTTTCAACGAATAGTACGGTGATTTCACGGCGAACCAATGTGGTGATTCGATAGACGATAAAAAGTTTCGTTTCGGAAATAGAAAGTATTGCCGGTTTATAAATTGGAAAAAAAACGGGATTTAGTCGATTTTAATATATGAAAATAGCAATGTACGATGGTATCGTGAGTTTTTCATTTTAAATGATTTTCGAAGTAGCTTTTCGTTCGCGGTTGGTTAGAAATTTCTTGGCGAACGAGTGTGACTGGTCATTTGTTAAAAGCGGCACAAAGCGTGCGCCAAAAACCGGGTCATCCACTTCTCGCGAAAAATCGATACGAAATGGTGGAACGCGATTCCTGGTCTGACCACTGGTTGACTCGTTCCACTTGCCGCGCCGTGGATAGTCATTTTTCAATGGCGAATTTTGTGGTTCGCGTTACACTGGGTCGCTGCGTTAGTTACGTCGCGTTTAAACCGAGTTTGCCAATATCGTGTCATTAGACGATTCCAACGATACGAAATGACGTTGAACGATCAGCAAGAACGAATTTTCGTCGAAGGAAACAAGATGTCTCGTTCGAGATAATCCGATTCTTCGATGAAAAATATTCCTAGAGATCGTATAGATATCACTATCCCTAATTGTTTCCTACGTTTATATTTTTTCACCGCCATATTCTTTACTCTCCAATTTTTTTACCGCGTTGCTATTTCTCTTCTCATCCTTTGTTCGGACGAATTAAAATTCTTTTTATCGTTCTATTTATTGGATACCGTACAACGACGGATGCGAACTCTTCGAACATCGTTCCTCTGGAGCCAATTCGTGGATCTAATCAGGTGCACATGACAGTGAAATAATCGTCGTTAGAAAGCGAGACGTTGTAAGTCGGTCTCGAATAAAATTCCGTCGAAGCCAGCTGTATCTATTTGATCGAGAAGTTCCAATGCGATACGATTCGCGAGCAAGGCGACGTTCTCTACCTGTTGCACGTTGCTTTCATAGGAAATTGCCTTACCGACATATTGAACATTGTCATTCCTGTCTATGGATGGTAATCCTGTGCAGAAACGTGCCACTGTGGGATTACAACGCCTTCTTTTTGTCTTTTTTCATCGTTATCGGCCTCGTACGCGCGATAAAGTCACTCATTCTCATCTGTAAACGCATTTGTTCAGTGTGGTGCAATTTATCAACGTACTCTTCCTTTAGAGCTTATTATTGCGTCTGATATTTCCCCACGTCTGACGGAAGATCGTTTACCGTTCCGTAAATGGTACGCGGAGAATATTTACGAAGCTTTTGCTTTTCCTTTCTTTTAATTTAAAAAAGATCTTGCTACAGGGGGGAAAAACGTAAGGGAGTAGTTCTTGGATATTCGTAGAATTAATTTTCTCGTAGTTCGCTGTAGCAACGATAGGAAAAGTATTTCAATTAAGGGAAAGAAGTCGTAGAAACGATGCACCGCGAAATTGGTTCGTCTTGCTTTATTATTTTGATCGTTTCCAATGAAATCTCGTATTACTCTATTCGACGTTTTAATCCGGAGAGAAAAATTATTCGATCGTTCGAATTAAAATTCCGGAGAGCGATATTAAAGTCGGTAATTTTCGATTTCTTTAAACTCTGGATTACCGAACAGCCGAGAAAGATTCTCACGAGGAAAAGAATAGATGGCTCGTACCATAGCTACACACGTTTCGTTCTGACAAACGTGGATCGCGTCGAGGAAATTAATTCCGCTTCGTAGAAGGATACTAAGTGTCTACCTGTTGCACCACGCTGCCAGACGAAACGGTCTCGATCGTTTTTGGAGAATCGCGGAAGTGAAGGAGAAATACAGAGAAAGAAAGAGGAGGAGAGAACGACAGCACTTGGCGAATGAAAAATTTTACGCGTCTACGCGTACGAAGAAACCTGCTGGTACGTCGTTGCCTTCGCAACTTGTTGCTAGTCGTTCAGAGATCTCTCCACTTCTCGATTCTCGGTGCTGCTTCCTGCACACAGGTAATTTTCCCACTAATTTTCAAACTAGAAAGATACTCGTTTCTCCGAATAGACGTTATGCACGTAAATGCCTGAGAATGAGAACGCTTTTCATAAAAGACGCTGCTTACCTTCAATTTAGAAGTACGTATCGCTGAATTACGTCTCTGCTTGGCTCTAAACGTTTTCTTGGCAATTTTTTATACAGCAGTCGCTTTGATTAAATACCGACTGACTTACGTTCGGAATATTCCCTGTTATTTCTTTCTATAATTTCTTTATAGACTTTTCTATAATCTTCTTCGGTCTGTGCCTTCTACTTGTCTATTCTCAGATCTACGTTTAATTATTCACAAAGCTGTCGTAAGTCTTCTCTCGTTTAGTCGGACCTTCTGTTCTTTGTGGTTTTCGTCCCTTATATACCAGCCCGTGTTTCGACGTTAATTCCTTTTTAATTACAAGTACCGCGACATCTTATCTTACGTTCACGGTTCATCGATATTCCTTTGACATTCGAGGAAAAAAATTCGTTCGGCTATCGTTTCAATCTCTTCGAGTCTGTTTCATTCGGAAAGCTCATCTCCTTTGTCGACGATATTTCGTTTCTCCTAGTTTCTTTTTGCCGCTCGCGATCCTGCAGATCTCTCGGATTATCGATCTCCTTGCTCGATGTCTGAAAGGACAGTGCACGTTTCTAATTCCCAAATGCAACATGCCGATATCGTAGTGCCGTATAAACCTTCTGCGATTCGTTGCTATCTACGCGACAGATTAAAACGGTTGCATTCGTAGTTTTTCTCGTTGAGCGTGAGTTACGTAGCTCGAAGCGTGTTTTAAAAAGTTATAACAAAAATACTCGGCTGCTTTCTGCTCCCCGTTGAATACCGAGAGAAATTAAAAAGAAATTTACGGTTTCCAACGGGATAACTTTCTCAACTTGGAGTCGAGCGATTGACGTTTCACGTAGCATCGAACTATAATCCAGGCTTAAACCGAGTGACCCGAAACTTTTGTCCGCCAGTGCACGTTCTCACGATACTTGACGCCATTTTCCTCTGACGCAACACCGAGCAAAGGTGTTGGTTTGTTGGTTCGTTCGACAAACGCAGGACGCGACAAAATGACGAGAAAGGATGGAAAAATTCGAAATATCCGTCTCGCTGAGTTATGCGCGGACAGTGTAGGGACTCACCTGTTGCGCGTTAATTCGTCGCCAGGGAAGAGGGTCGAAGGGGACCGGTAAAGGGTAGAAAAAAAGACATCGCGGCCGCTCCTTTCGTGCAATATTTAAACAATTCTCTTCGACACGCGCCATACGCGACCTGTTGCGCTGTTAATTTAATGAAAAATTCAGGCTTTCCAGCCAGGCGCCGCCCTGGAATTTCATTGACCGACGTATGTAGGAGGTCTTGAGGAATGTCTCTTGCTTTATTCGCCTCGAACCAAGCCTCCGAGGCACGTGCTGGGGACTTGTCTCGCGAAATGAAGTTGAAATGTTGAAGAGACGCGCATTTAGGTTGATGTATAGCGACGGTTCAGCTTTCACGATGAGTCGCTTCTCGCTTTATGTTTTTTCTCATAAGTTATATATCTAAATATTATATTTAACAGTTGTTACATCGAAACTTTTTTTAATTGTAGGTGCTGTAGTGGGACAAAATTCTCGTCGTTTCCGTGACACCGATCCTTCGACGATCGATCCACTAACGCCAGCATGGTATTTTCAAGATACGTTCCTGTTTCTCTTCGACGATAGAAGCCTCGCCTTTAGAATGATTCTAATTGTATAGCGATTACGGTAAGCGATTTTAACGTACCCATAATGTTCTACGTAACGACGTTGTATCGTTTTATTGTGCCTTCGGAAGGATTCAAAATAAATTCGGTGTATATTAAATACGATTCGTAACAACTTTAACGACCATCGCGATAACCTGAACTATAAAAATTCCTGAACATATAAAAATTCCGCTTTTTGCCTATTTCGCTTCTCGCGAAGAAAATAACGCCGGTGTACCGATTCCGTTAGGGGTTAGGGGTGGCTCTAACCAATTTGAAGCCTGCTCGATTTTATCGGAAGTCAGGTCGGTAGACAGTGCAGCCGAACAACACCGCAGGAATTTAATTCAACGAGCAATTCTTCCATCGACCTCGGCAACCACGAGAATAAAGTTTCGGGAAGAAAAGATCCGCCAGAGGCGTGTTGCTATCGATCGGCGTGTTCGGTGTGCCGTTTTCGGTTGCGTGCCTAATTTCCGGCCGATTTTCTCGCTGTTATTAGATAACGCGAAGATCAATCGCCGAAATTAACCGGTTTAAAGAGCAAAACTACAAAAAACTAAGAATAGAAAATGCCAAAATTCGGGAAGTATGGTCGATTACGTTCGTTCAATGTTAAGGCACAGATAATCGCAATTGGAAGCAATGTTTAATCGCTCGAATCGCATCGACTAATCGTTAAAAGTAGCTTTGAATATTATTACAGACGAAACTGCATAAAAATCATCCGTCATCGATCTTTCGTTTTGAGCTATAGCCGTACAATACTTATTAAAAGTACTAAAATTAAAAAAAATTATAACGTTCGATTCGCGTTAATTATTCTCAAAGATCTGTATGACACGTGTATCAGTGAACGCTCCTTTTTAAGACTCGAGTCGATACGATTTCTGCCTTTTGAGACGTCGTCGTTCGATCCAAAGCATAATTCTGAGTATTTCGCTATGTTTACTCTCGTCGCACAGTCGTTTACTACGCACGATTTACATACGAGTCGCCAGAGCTAGGCGATGACAGGACGCTGAGTCAACGTCGTTTTTCTGTTGCTACCAGCGACGTACGTAATTTCAGGAAGAAAAAGTAGGTCACTCCGTATCTTAGAATCTCAGCTACCGTTTTGCCATGCCGCGTGTCTAAGACGCTGCGCTCGTATCTCGGAAACTAATCGAGTTATCGACTCGAAACAAAATCGAGATTAAAGAGCAAAACTCTGTTTCCTGTGCGACTCTTGACACCTTCCCTGACGGAGTTTCGCGTTAAATTTGGCTGTTTGAAGAAAGTTCCGCTAGCTTTGGTATTTGGTGGATGCCAACTTGGGTATACAAATGTTTCGTCGACGTACACAGATGCTCAAACGAAGCGTTGAAACGAGTAGATCGGAGACGAAAGAAAATTTTCTTTTTCGAAGAAGGAAACTACCTTCCGCGAGTGATCCATTTACCGTTATTCCGAAAAATATATAATCCTCGAATTTTCTTGACACCATCTGTCGAAAGTATCCTTCTCGCGCAGTCTTGTTGCGGACCTAGCATACACCCTTGATATTTATATTTATTACAACTATCCCAAAAGCAAGTTTTGTTGCTCGTTTAAACCATCTTATATAGCATGCCATTATCTACTTGGTCGGGACAGAGATTTAGCCGGTGCAGCGACGGTTTCGCGACTAAGGGTGGCAAACGAAGAGCGATAAAGCTCTATTTACGAGGCTCGCGATAGCAAAGTCCGTTCCGAGTACATCGTATACGAGAAAACGATCAAGGATGCGCGTTAGTCGGCCGCTTAATGGACCGCCATTCTCGAATTCATTAGGCGATTGTCTAATTAAGTTAATCGACTCGAGCTCGTCTTGCCATCGTAAAAGTCGCTTAGCGCGCCTCGACGCTGACGCCAGACGCGTTCTCAGCGCCGAAATTGTTACTTTGCCACGGCCTAATGGCGATAGAAGTTATGACCCGGTTTATTCGATGGCGGATGACCGGGATTATGGCTATCCCATGGATGTTCTATTTCTTATATCTGCGTTGTTATCGATAACGCGGGCCAAGCGTTTTTTTACGTCATACTCTTTCACGAATTTTCGATCGTTCTCGTGGTAACTTAACGTTGGTATGGTAACGTACGATCGAATATTTTCCTTGATCCGTAAAATGTATAACGTTCGTCAAACGTTACAGCCGTTACATTTGCATATACCTAACAAGTAGCTATAAATTACCAGAATACCAGGAATTGGACCAAAAATCCCGCGAAATCACCGATTAAATGGAGAATTCCTCGTTCCTCTTCTCGCAAGAGATACAGCCTCAGCAGTACTAACAAGCGTCGAACGATCGATACAATTATATTCCCCGATCATTGATATCCCTGCAGCAAATGATCCGGTTCGAAACGGGTCATAAATCCGTGGCCTATTAGCCGCCACGTGGTTCACGGATTCGGATTCAAGCGATCGTTCCTAATTATATGTCGCGTTTAATTGACAACCTTTAATTAAAACAGCCGCGAAATCGAGAATCGAACGAACGAAACACGACCCGTTAGGTGAAATTCGTCGAACGATAAAGGAAACGAATGCGAGGAAACGCGCGAGAACATACCTTGGATCGTCCGGCTATCAAACAACCACATAGCTCCAATTTAATTCCACCCGCGAAACGTTTTCTCCAGTTTTCTTTGTCCTTTTTTTCTTCCATATTTTTTTTTATCGTTTCTTCGAAGCAATTTTCCGTTTCTCGTCGTTTCCCTTTGTCCTATCTATTTTTACTGGAAGCTGCGCAATCGGCTCGATTACACGGAGCGTGAGGATGCGGCAGCGATATTTCGTCACGAGGATAATCCCGAAGCTGGTCGAACGTCAGTTTCCATTTGCACGTACGGAATTAGCGAACCGCGTCGGCGAAACGCATCGATCGGCCGGAGAGGATCAGAGTCGCGCTTCGGATAATTTGTCGCGGTTTTCTACCCACCGACAAATGGTGAGATGCGATCTCGTGGCAGAAATAAAAAGCTTTTTGGGAGAAACCACCACCTTTCGACAGGGTTATAGGTTTTTACGGCGTTTTTAAGGCTCGCAGGAGGTTCGATATAGAGAACTGGATATACCGGATATGTGAACGCGTTGAATATGTCTTAAAACATGGTAGACGAAAGGTCAACCGAAACACGAGACCAAACCAGCGTATATTTCGTGCCGTCGTGCAATGAAATTCCTCGCATGATGCGGCTATAGAGCCTCCTGTTAACTATTAGCCTGATGCGCGTGAAATGCCGTTTATACGAAATTTTAATTTTACTTGGTCGTTTAATTTTGCCCTACCGTCCATTATTGTCATTATCGATCGTTAGATTAAAAATACGCAAATAATATTTTCGTATGTGGCTTCTAGGGTCCCTTTAAACATAAAACCACCTTAAATAACTTGATTCGAGTCGATTTTGTCATCGATTTAAGACGGCAGATAATAAGATACATTCGCGACATTCGATGCTTCTCTTTTATCGAGAAACACGAGCGAAAAGCAAATCTCGCTTCCATTTGGCAAAAGATCGAAGTGTATTTTCAATCGTACGCAAAGAACGGATACTCGCGCAACGAGAACCACACGAAATACAGCAACGTACACGCGACTAAACCGCATACGGCTAATTTATTGGACCGTGCCATCGTTCGGTCGACGAAGCACGACGATGAACAGAGACGGAAGTACAGAAACGTAATTATATGCAAATGAAAACTTCTACATACGTAGAATTTTTAATTACGATACTCTGTTGATTCTTGAGCAGGATTATCGTGTAAAAGATGCCCGTCAAAACTGGGTATTATAACAACATTCCACGAGATCGACCAAATTGACGAATATTTCGGACGAATGGAGAGTTCAACCACGATAACGTTTCGCTGAACGTTTTAATTTACTTAACGTTCTTGTTTCTGGCAAATATGATTCTATGTAACGTATAAAAAGCATTCGCTGAAATACTCTAAACGATCCAATAGAAAAGGAAATTGAAATTGCATTCAATTTAAATCGATATAATTTGAGTCATAAGCGAGTCAATAATAATTCTCGAGTTACGGTAGAATTTTTATAATCTTCGAGTATCAGTTAAGCTAACAGTGTTCTAGCTGCACTCGGGTCGATTATAATTTTCGAGCTATAATTAAAGTAACGAAGCATCCTTTGGGAGCACGTTTTAGTTGAAAGTACCAGGCTGTTTATTATGGATATTAAAAGCTGCAGACAAATTGACCGAAAGAAATTTGCCAAATTTATTATCGGAAATATATTCTCATAAAGATTCGGCTGATCGAAATTGTTGGCGTTTCTTTTGGTGGGAAGCGACAAAAAAATATAATCTCGTAGTTCTCTGTAATCGTATCGCGTTATAGATGTTACGACAGAGATTCGTCAGGACCAAGAACGCTGTTTCGACATGGCTAAAGTAGTCTTAAGGACACTTGTACGAGCTTTATTGCAAGTTGCACATTGTTTATCGACGCCCTTTCCTCGGGACATGGCGTACAAAGACTGGCTCTGTCGTGAAAACAAGTCAAGCACGACGCAGGACAGTGTACGTGGCGAATACATCTCGTTACACGCTACACGGTAGCAAGCTGACGTGATTTTTGCTAATCAGCTTGTCTCGGTGTTTACTCGTCGCTCGCAATGCTGAATTTATTCTACGATAGTCTATTCAATCGATTTCTTCGGAAAACTTAAACTCGACGTATATATGTCGATACATGTTTGGTATTATATCGCGCAACAAATCGATAACTATGTACTGTTGCTCGTCGTACCGTAAAAGCCGGCATTAACACATTGGAAACACGATGCATAATTTATCCCAAATTGGGAAAGAAGTTTGGCTACCCGAAGATTAATTAGCAGGGAACGCAACAGCGGACGCAAACGGCCAGAGAAATAACGATGATAATAGTTGATTTGTAATTCCCGATAGTATTGATTCAGATAATAGACGAAGCTACTCAAACGTCAATTTCCATTTGCCTGGTTAGAATTAGCCACGTTTCGTGGAACCGCGTGAAACGCATCAATCGGCAAACGAACGAAACGCATCGAACCATTCCTCTCTCTCTCTCCCCTCCCTCTTTCTCCACCCACTCGAATGTGCTTTTTCGCGTGGGAATAACGGGGATTTATTTATACGTTGTGCACGGAAATTGCTATACATGATACGATGCCATAGATTATATCGAGCGTAACGGACGTCGCCCAATAAATCATTATTGCCAGGGCCAATTATGATAATTACAACGGTTGAACGTCGATAATGTCGTTACGATGACCAGCCATGTATTAACGCTCGACTCGACTCGCCAACACACACTCAACCATGTTTTCTTTTTTTTATTAAATCGTTTTTAATCATCTTGATTGGGGTCGAGTCGTTGGCGTTGCGCAACGTCGGCTTTATTTCGTTGGTTTGCAAGATCGTCCGATTATGGCCAGGGATGGGATCGAGCTCGATACGTAGGCGAGACTGGGAAACCAGATGAAACGAGTAACTGAAATTGCTTATTAAGATGGTTTTAAATCTTTGGAGAATGTACTTGCAATACGTACGAATATAAAAGAAGAAACGAGCGTAATATGTGACAGAATGGATGCGGAATACGCGTATAAATTACGATGCATTCTCCTTTAGTTTTGTCCTCCGTTCCAGTACACTGGCATAGAGATCGCATCAAAATAAAAGATGCGAGTGTAAATATCGCGAAAAACGCGGGGAAAATCCGGCACGTGACCTGAATATCAGACGGTTCGGTGTTACATTCAACGTGTGAGGTAAACGGTGAAATATAACGTCAGATAAGCGCGAAAAATAATGTCACGCTGATGCAACATCAAGCTGTAACGCGAAGGGTTGGGTAAAGATCGTGAGAGAAAAAAGGTTTTCCGATGCTCCGCGTTTGCGTTTTACCTGGTAGTGTACGGGTAGATTGAAAAAAAAGGGAGAAGAGAAAAGATACGAGGCGAAGTAAAAACAAAACGCGACGATGATAGCGGCGGTACGATACGAAAGATAGAACAGCTGGTGAAAAGTTTTCTCGGCCGATAGAAAAAGAGATGTGCGGACAGGAAAGCACCGAATTCGGGTCAATGGGAAACGGGATAGGGGAAACTGGAACGTTTTTGCTCCTCTTTGAAGTTTCCACGAGACTCCTAATCTCTTTTTTTTCTTTCTTCTTTGTTCTGTCGTTTTTTATTACGCGTTTTACAGTTTCATGCGACGCATGATCTGTCTTTTTCCTTGAAGCTCTAATTTTAAATGTTTCGTCTAAGATCGTTCAATTATGGCGGACGAACGTCACGTTATCCGAGGTGAAATCTGATTCGCGATAAAATTTTGCTACCACGATGCATGGAAGAAGCCGTTCTGGATAAAAAATATACGATTATCGTATTAAAAGGTTATCGCTGTTCGATTCGAAATTCCTCGACGAAGCCAGAAATCTCTCTCTCTCTCTCTCTCTTTGTTTCTTCGTCTAGAATCAATGTTGTATCGCGTTACGCGAATTCGATGCCAAAGTGAAGGAAAATACATTTAATGGCTTGCTGGCTTTTTTAGGTCACTTTCGTGCCACCTCTCTCCATCGCCGCCAATTTCTCCGTTACGTTTTTCTACCTGGTTGCCTTTTAAAAAGCGGACCGGCGCGGCGGTAGGATTCTCCCGGTAAAAAACAATGTCTTGTTACGGAAATTCATCACCGGCAATTAATCGTAAATGTCGTGCTTGGCACCTGGTAGGCCGCATACGTATATCGTGTAGTTTGGTTATTTCAAACCGTCTACTTTCTTCCTCGAAGAGTTCCTTGAAAAAACTATTTTTTAAAAAAAGATTTCCGCACCAAGAAAGAAAAATGGAAGAAAGAGGAATAGGAAAGACCGCGGCACCCGCAGAAATTACTTGTCGGCGTCCCCGGTGACTCGATAAAAGTCAATCCGTCGCATAAAGCGGCTAAATAACATCCCTTCGATCGTATTTGAAATCGCGTAACAGGGGATGAAAAGCCGTGACGTGCAGAAGGGTGCAGTCACCCTGCTCCATCGCCCTTATTCGTCTCCCTCTCTCGCATTTGAATCGAGTTAAACCTTAATCAGGCGTAAATGCCGGCACAAACGTAACTTTTAACAGGCCAATAAAGAGGAGGAAATGGAAATCGTGGACCAGCTTGTGTCTTGCGCTCGCGCAAAGCTCATCGAGATAATAAAGCGCGTGAACGCATTCTGCAGAACGTTTTAAAGGCAACGTGCAAAGAGAGAGAGAGAGAGAGAGAGAGAGAGAGAGAGAAGAGAGAAAGAGGAGGAGGAGGAAGGTTTATCGTGTCTGAGCCACGAATCGCGTGGTCGGTGACGCGAACGAATTTATCGATGCTATACGTCGATTAGAATTGTGCGAATTCGGTGAACCGCGATTCTCTTTTGCTTTTTTCCGAAAATCCTTCGCCTCTACGTTTCGTCGAGCTTTTTACAGGAACAACGGCATCGCTGATCGCTCGACCGAGGAATCGAGCGAAGGCCAATTCGCATTCAACCATCGCGTTGCGCTGTTGCGACTACATTCCTCTCGATTCTCGATTATTCTGGTATCTTGGTTCGATGCTGATAAACTCGGCCGTTTCCTCGATTCCCTCTTGTCGTTCACTCGATCACTCTATTACGGTAGTTTTCGCTGTTTTCAATTTTATGCCGCAATTTCAACCGTTAAATAACAATCGTTAGCACGATTGCATATGTCGACGCGTGAGATTGTTACAAATTACATCGGCCGATCGTTTCTTGTTATAATTCTTGCTGTTGCTAGCAGTGCAAAAGACAAATTTCGTTAGAACGGGTGACTGGCAGATCGAAACGTCGAACGATTGACTATTTGACAGAGGGTGGCCGATCGAAACGTTGAACGATTGACTGTTTGACAGAGGGTGGCCGATCGATTTTTCGGCGTCGCCGCTTTCGAAGCGTGGAACGCCGACAGGGAGTCGGAACGTACCGATGAATATCGGATGGAATGCTGCGAGCCTCAAATATTCGGTTTCGGTTATGATTTAGAGCTGTTTGCTGATTGATTTTTATTTTTCTTGGAATGCTCGCGCGCAATACCCGCGGCATTTCGCGTACGTCGATATTAAAAACAGATACGCGTGAAATTGCTATGGGGGTGCGGGTTATTGATAGCTCGCAGCAGCTGCGGCGAGTTCACAATTATACTCGATACGCTGGATATTTCCTGGTGCTAACCAGCGTGTACGCGATATGTTCGTATAATTAGTGGGCGAAAATTTATTCGAACGAAAAAATACGAAAGAGCGAAATTTCGAAGGGACAAACTTTTGATCCTTTTAATCGTGCAAATCGCTATTTTCGTCCTACGTTTCTATTTTCGTTTAAAACAGATTCCCGAATCGTGACGAATCTCGCACGTACAAATACAATTTCCAATTGCATCAATCTCTGGCGCACATTCTCATCTATGGAACCAATTCGTTCGTCGTTTCATGAAACACAGGCTGTTCTCCGTTTTGCCAGAGTGGCGAAATATATTTTTCTCGGCGGCGTTGTCTCGGCCGTTTCCTCATTTAATGAAACTCGAAGTTGTGGCGGCAGAGACGCAGCCACCCGGAAAACTTTATCGGGTCATGAAGTGTGACTGGTAAATGAAACGAAATAGAAAAGACGAATCGGAGCTGGCTTGGCGGATATACGTGGCTGGCAGCGAATACACGCGAGATAAGAAAAAACTTGGAAGTGAAATATAAGTTTCGACAGAAAGAGATACGATAGGGGAATGGGAAGGATGGTCGGGCAGGCAAAAGCGAGCTGGTATTACCAGAAATTCCGGAATATAGGCGGCAGGGTAGCGAAGGAACGAGAAAAACAGAAGGCTATACAGACAGATAGTACATTTTTTATTTGGAGTTGAAGCCACGCCGAATAGAACCGATGGGCCGTGGATTCGAACGATAGTTGATTGCAGCTTGCGAATCGGCATGAAAATAAATCACAGGCTCTCTGTCGCGAAAGAGATTCCTTCGAGGTCATGCTCTCGAGCTCGACGCGTTTTCCTTATCTTCTTTCTCAAGTGGGTCGAGTTGGTCGTGAGGATCCAGTCGAGCTAAGGTTCGAAGATATTGCTGGAAAACTTGGAACATGTAACTTTTGTAATCATGGTACAAGCAGAATTACGATATACGCTTTTCCTGGCTCGTACTTTTCAAACTTTGTAAAACAAATACAGCTAGAAGGCAAGATATTTTAAACAATCCTAAATTTTCGCGCTTCTGCTTACACAAGCTCTACGCAAACAGTACAGTATGACAGTTTACGCGAATACAGGTATCGAAGATGTCCGTGAGCCGTTGACGTTACGGATGTCTGGACTCTGATCGAGGCACCAGCTTGTACACTGTTAAACACGGGGTCATTCGCGAACATCATCGTCGAGTCGCGCGTATATAAATTTATCCAAGCGCCAAGGATATTTGATAGCTGAGATAACATCCACTGTGCGGCCAACTCCGATGTAATTAACTTCATTTTGCGTCGTGTATAAATAATTAATCGTTATTAAACGTTACCACGTACATTAAATGCATCGAAAGCAATTTACGCGGGTGTTGCTATTCCGAGTGGACGAGTTAAGTAAAAAAGTTCGTCATACCGTTATCATTACCAAATATACCAAAATGGTTTCCTCTTGGCTACAAAATTTCGCTATAGCCATCATAAAACACTTGCCGCACGATCTCCTCGGCCAAAGTATAGGAGAAGCGGTAACCCGGTTGCGCGGTTTCCAGAACTATAATTCTCAGCCGTCCGTTCTAATACTCTTTGTAGCCACGGCACAAAGGTGGCGGCGTTCGCCGCTTAAAACTTTCATCCGGCAGGGGTCTGCAAGTCTGTAACTTAGATTTGAAGGTGGGAAACGAGGTTGGACGAGGACTTGCAGCGGCTTGCGGTGCCCCGTGCTCGAGGTCGCTCCTCTTTAATTCGGCCACGCAATCATCCCACTCGTCTGTGAAGTAGTTTCGTCCATGTTTTTGCGAGTAATCGGCCGAACCCTCGGGTCGACGTTGCACGTCATTGGGATACTCGCGGCAGCCTGTTTTGCCCTCGAATCTTCCTTCCAGAAGCGCAGCTTTTCTCCCTCGCGCGCTAGAAAAAGGCCGAGGAAGAGAACTTCCATCAAAGGTCGCAACTACCGGTCTTGGTATCGGACAGGATTTCTCTAACTTGGAATTTTCTACCGTTAGCAAAATAAATTAGCTCGACAGAGACCACCGGAGACAACGAAACTCGGTGGTTTTTACATTGGACAATATTAATCGTCTCGTTGGTGATTCGTTCGATAGAGTTATTGATTCGTAGATGGACAAGACGTCAAGATGTACGTTCCGTGACAGAAGGGTAGCGTGACCTCAAATACTAATATCTCTTATACGCACGTCCGTCCGTAAGCGTCAAAACGCGAACTGGGTCAAAACCCTGTAATCGTTTTTTCGCTTTTCGAAATTTCTTCGTCAAATTCGAAAGCGGACTTGCGCGAAAGAAACAAATCTGGCGATCACTCCGCAGCGTTTCTCGGCTGTCCTCGAAGAAGTTGGCTGGCTCTCTTTGGCCGATCGATCTTCATCGAATCGCGGCCAACCCTCGACGCGTCGCCAGGCGTCTCGGGAAAACGTCGGTGCGGCGAGAAAACGCTGGCAAAAACGAAGGCACGCTTTAATTTGAGACAACGTGTCGCGCTCTCGTGCCTCTCGAGTGGTCTCGCGTCTTTGCCAGTACTGTCCGAAGAGAGCCGTCTCGGCGGCGGCCACTTGTCCGACGAAAGTCTGTCTCTTTCTACTGGCAGTCGTGCGTTCCTCGCGATCAACGCGGTATCGACGAGCAATTCCGTCGTTTACGTTTATCGACAGTTTCGCTGCTCATACTAGTCGCAGTGAATGTGATCGAAGCGATTACTTTTGTAGAAACTATATTTCGAAAGTTATCAGACAAGTAGAAATCACGTTTCAATTGTACGCGATCGTCCTCGAATCTTTAATTTGCTACGTATGCTTTTTCGCACCGTTAACGCTGAAAATAATTTTGTCTGAGCGAGCATCGTCCTTGAAACTAGACGTGCTTGAAACGCTGGCAGTCGTTTATCCGACGCAACCATAGCTTTCTCCACTCGGGCTAACTCGGACAGTCGAGTGCGTGAACTTCTATTCAAATATTATACGCTTACAATTTCGTTGATAAAAAAGCAATCTAACGTTAATATTTTATATTCTTATATTTATTTGAATATCTTATATTTATATCAGTAGCTGCTATCGAAAGCTTTCTTCGAGGAAATAAAAGTCAAATGGGTTTCGGAGGCTCGAAACTCGGTTCTAACTTTTCGCCACTCGAAAGCATCGTTTATATTCTCCCGAATTCCATGAAAATCCCTTAATTCTGCAATTTCGAGGAAATTACGATATTTTGTCCGAAAGTCATACCCCGGTATTCCCATTCGAATTCTTCCGGTTGAATTCGAAAACGTTGGGAAGTTGTTGGCATTAGCGAGCAATCGATAGGCGAAGAGGGGTTAATTCATCGCGACGGAAACTCGGCTGTCGAGTTGAAAACCGGTGCGAATGAAATGCAAATCGTCTCGAAAAAATGTCGGACAACGGCAGGTTGTCTTAATTATTTATTTATACGGGTGGCCGGAGCGTCGCGTCGGAGGAAATGTTCCATTAAAGCAGACACGCCTAGGCGTTATTCGACAGGGTCGAGCAAGCCTCGAACTCAATTCACTCGGAATTCAAATTACGGCGTGCACCGTCGGAGCCCGGCTTCCTTCTCTTCCGTTACGTCGTTCCCAACCCTCGCCCCTTCTTCTGGCACCCCCTTTATTTTCCTTCGCCCGGTGCTTCCACCGTCGTGTACGAAGGAATGCGTCGCAGACGATGCGCTCATGCGGTTGAAAACGAGCAGACGGTACCTTACGAACTTGTCGCTGAAATAGGCTGATCGAGGGGGACCTTGGTTCCTCTCGAGGATCTTGCCAGGCTTACGATCATCTACAACTAAAATTTTCTTTCTTCCTACGAGAAAAAAGTTGTACGACGGACTTTCTCTTTAATCGGTTGTATTTTTCGTTGGAAGATCCAGCAGGATGAACGAACAAACTTTTCCACGTTAGACTGAAATAAAATACTCGAGTCGCGCGTGAACCAAAAAGAAGCGATTTGATACTTTAATCGGCGCGTTTTTAAATAAAATGCTCGCGTCGGCTTACACGTTCGAGTGGACGCGAGATACCGTTCGATGTTTTTCGTCCAAACACAAGTCACGATTTCCTTGTTCATCCTTCCAATAACTTTAGCCGTGCTCTTTTATATCGAAGCTCAGTCGCGCCGCGGAGCATAGCCCGTAACCGGCGAAGCGAATGCTATTGCGGCAAGCGATAAAGTTGATGGAATCGATGTTTATTTGGACAATGGTAAATGCGCGTTTCTTCCGGTGGCCGCGAGAATAACGGATATCTCGAATACACGCAGATGTTTTTGCTATCGAAATACTTTCTTTCAACCATTCGGGCCATATTTATATATACTATATAGCAGAAATCCATTTGTTTGAACGAAATTTTAGTTAATGCCCGATTAACTGAACTTCTGCCGCTCGAATTCATCTATCCGAACTTCGTCTCCTATTATACGAACGAAAAATAGAGTGGAGGGATAATTGGCGAGCTCCTACAATACGAACTGCAATTATGCGAACTGTTTGTCCTCCGAACAAGTTCGTATAAACGGAGGTTTATTGTATCTATCGTACTATGTTACATCGATGAAATAAAAATTCAGTTTTGTCTCAGACATCGATCGTAACGAAGGACAATCGGATCCAGCGAAAACATCTAACATCCGGCTCGTTTCTCTTCGCAAACTTCTGGCTGAGAGCAACGTTCGAATAAGAGGAGGCGTCACGGTTAGAAGTAAGATCGGCGAGCGAAATGACTTTATCGAAAACTGCGCGCGACGTTTACTATGCTCGCGATAAAGTTTTAATCGGTAACGATAATTTATGGGCCGGGCAAGTCGGCTAGCCGAAAGAAGATCGGAAAGGGAGCGTGTTCATCGAGAAATTCGAGCGTCGATAATTCACAAGCGGAGTTGGAGTTTACGAGAAGTCGTCCATTAATCGCGAGAGTGCTTTTAATGTAAAGTGGGCAAAGTCGTAAAGCTCGGGCTAGATCCCATTCCTGTCGTTTCATACGTAGATCATAGAGGTTTCCTTCCTTTTACGATCCCTTGACCATCATGGACCACTGATCGGTTCTCTATCTCTGGAGCATGTCAGAAAATCGCCTTTAACCGCTCTAATGTATGTTTTCGCGACCCCTTCGCTTCTTTGCCACCGACCACTTTGACTTTTCTCCTCTCGTTCAAACTACTCGTCGTTACGTCAAATATCTTTCATCGTTTTACAGTACGTAACGTTTATTGTAATTTAAATCGGAGGAGCGTGTGCTTCAGTTCCATTAAGAAGCAAACTGTAGAACAGGCTTGCCAATTTTTTGCCCGGAAGCGTAGTTCGCCGGGAAATCTCGATAAGTAGATCAATTCGGGGGAAATTGAGAGAAGCCGGAAACTAAGACGCCGACGGAGAAGAGTTATAATCGGCAAGGAATTTCGACATCGTGCATTTAGTTTATCATGCCTGTGTAACTAAAGCGTTCCAGTTTGTCCCTACTAACGACTTACGGACCCGCAAAAAGCGAGCCAACAGGTTTAGTTGCATAGTTACAGTATCTAATTAGTTTAATTACAGAGAGTTTATTACGGAGTACAGCCAGAAGAATGTTTATCGTAAAATATTTAGTTTCGAATCGTTGTTAACGTAAACGTGTCAAAAATTTCGTAACTTTAAAACAATCCATACATATTTGTAACATTTATAGAACGTTCTAAACTGTGGCCGATAAAAATATCGTGCCTCGTCGATGTTTCATAAATACCATTAATGCCTCTTCTCTTAAGACGATTTAAAAATAATCATCGCCGTAACAAATCGTTATAAATTGGTTTGCATAGTTCCACTTACTTTCCTCCTCTCTCCTCGAATTTTGACGTAGAAATATTCTGTTGCAATTACTGGAATAACCGAGACACGAAGGAACGCATCGACTAATCGATAAATTCTACCAAGATATTGCCAGTATTCTGTTGCAATTACCGTGGTTTACGTAATCTCTAAAAGAATATTATGCGAGCATTGATCAGATCTCGGGGATTTTGTAGCGATACGGTAGTATCGAATCGACTTAATTAAACATAAAACGCTCCTCGAAACGTACATCGAGTATTCAAATTGATCCCACTGTATATTATTTACTTTGGACGTTGCTGCGTACCGAGTACTCGATTATTCAAGCGAGGTTTTTCGATTAGCAATTAGCGTCCCGACAGAAATTTTCTATCCAATCGAAATTATTTATTATTAGTTTCTGATAAATTATTCGTTAATTGTCGAGTTACGATCAGTTGGTACGAAAAGAGTATTGATTGAAAGTGGAAATTATTATCGTTAACACATTTTAAAGAATTTTATAAACGACTTCAAAGTCGAATACATGCGATTTATGTAAATGCGTCTCTCACGTTTGACCGTGGCGTATCCGATATTTCGAATAAACTTTGGAAATATACAGAAAAATCGATCGAGAAGCACGCGACAATATTTGATATGTGTTTACGCAAAATTCCGTGCAAATATTGAACGTAGTATGCATGTTATATAAATTCTGCTACTAGCACGCGATATTCTAAATATTTATCGAAGTTGTTCGACAAATTCACGCGCAGCTTGTCTATTCTGTAAAATTATTATCGCGATCTATCAACTTTAACTCGATCTCGATAAGGAATTATAGTTTAAACGGTCTGTCCTAAAAATATTGTGCTTTTTTTTAATAAATTCCGCTCCAGTTGTACAAACATTACTCGACATCGAAATACGATTTGCATTATTTATTTTATCTCTATAAATTCTATTTTAAAGGCGCGTCGTCTTCCAGCGAAATAATCTAAAACATCGTAACACGAATATTTATATCGAAAATCACCCTTTAATTAATCCGTTCTACTTACTTATGGTGTTAATATACCATGAACTTAGACACGGTATGTAGCAGAACTTACATCTTATCGTTAGACAAGAGCTGACGCAATGCTCGTTCACCTTTGTACTAAATATGTACGCAGGCACTATACAGGCATACATGACACGCGTACGTGTACATAGTTGCATGAATATGCAACGCCGAAATGCGTGTAATGTTCAGCCATCGTAGCTAATGTACGCATTATAGTTGACGCGCATATAGACCTTACGACAGTCACACTACAGATACACAAACCGCTATGTAAACTTTTTAGTAGTTGACGGTAACGCGAAATTTGCGTTTTCGTCGCAAAAAGCGGGCAGAAATCGTTATTTCTTCGTCGATAAGCTTACTCGAAACCCGATAAACTAGAATCTCTGCTAAACTCTTGGTAAATTAAGCTCGTGTAAGCAATATTCTCTACCAAAGTTATCGATCTTAAAACCTATATTGGTTTTTCACTTTTTATCTTTCTTGACGGGTATCGTAAGACTTCGGTGTAAACACTTTTTAAAAATATCCTCCGTACGACGTATTATCAGACATATATTTGAAAATTTTCTTACTGAAATTAATATTTTTACTTGCGTTATAGACTCCTTCTACTTCAATCTTAAACGATATCTCAAAACGAGTGTGAAACGTCGATATTTCGTTAAATGGAAATACAACTTGGTTCTGTTTCTACCCGGTCGAAATACCGTATTATTGTTGATAACGCTCGTGCATTATTTATCTACCTCTACGAAGGAAAGCGTAACCAGAAGATATCGTTTCCATAAACCTCATTACGTACTTATTTCATTATCCACATTGTTACCGTAAGAGATTTCAATTTCTCGTTTGAATTACGATTACACGAAATTGCGAACTTTGCGATCCGTAATCACACTCATATTAATTACCGACTGGAATGAATCGCGGATTTGCACGTTCGTTCGTTAAATATGGCGAATAAACGTTTCGCTGCTATTTTCTTTCCGATATTTGTCTACCGCATAAATTACGCGACGTACAAATTTCGCATCGTATATGTACGTAAAGGTATGTATGTCGTGTAGGTATGTAAATTATTAGGTTCAATATGATATTTTCACGCTGTTACGAATCTTTTTCTTGGATAAAAAATATTAGCGAAACTTACTGTTTTCACTTTCTATTACATAGTACGTATAACCGACCCCCCGGCCTTACTTTCCAACACCTTTCTTCTTTGTCTCTGTACATTCTCTTGTTATTCCTATATCGCTTTCTCAGCTCGCTCGCGTACTCTCTATCTTTACATCACTACGTTGATATTACGCTACTAAATTATCTTTGCCATGTGTGTAACACGCATATACGTCTCATTAAAAAGCTACGAGCTCGTTTCGTTAGAAAGTACTTGCAGACTATGGAATTTCTCTGTCCGACAGCCTCATAATTAATTACGAAGATTAAACTCTATATCGCGGAAACTTCAGAATCCTGTCGTTTCCTATTTATTTACGAGCCGTGTCTCTAATTAACAGTTCGCTTAAATTCGCGACAAAGCGTGTCTTTGCTTAACGCGTGTCAATCATAAATTACACGCGAGTACACAAGTTGTATGCTCGTTTCGACAATGTCGAGCAGTAATTATTTCTGAAACTTTCCCAAGTGTATCCTTCGCCTGCGACATGCACGTGCGTACTTATACTCTAGTACACGAAAGTTTCCTTTATACATCGACGGCCACCAATGCCGAAATTTTATTCAAAATAGATATTCCTCTGTTCCAGTACCTTTAAAGTTTTGCCAATCGTTCGAAACGACAATTAATTAACAATTCCGAAACTCGTTGAAGCGCGTTCTCTACCTGAAATGCTTATACACAGACGACACACTGTGTATCCCGATACAGATTTTTGCGTACGAAAGGATGTTAACGCGGACACGCGTATATCGCCAGAAACCGAATATAGACCGCTGGCTGATCGGTTTGCATGCAAATGTACGGGGGATCGTAAGACGATCGAGCGATAATTAATCGCGCAGAGTGTGCACGAACGTGACGCGTTCACGTTGTTACACGCGTTCAGTTGTGATTGAAAGCCTAGAACGGAAACGATAATTGCAAACATGATCGTTGAATCGCGACCAGAGGCTCGCGAGACTATCGGCAAGTTCGTTATTAATTGTAAATTAATAATCGTGTACGGTCGTCGTTAAATCGGGCCTCAACATTTTGGAGTATTTATTTCTGAATAGCTTGATATTACGGCTAATTGTAAATTGCCCGAACACACACATTATACAGTACATAATTAATAACTGTAATTGAGGACACTCGAAGATACGCAGAACAATTTGTCAAATTTACTTAGCAACGAGTGTACCGTATTTATGTGTATGGCAGTGATGCGTATTGATGCATTGCAAGTTAAGGGTTGATCGATCTATCTGCAGCTGCATAACAGCCAGCAGAGATAATTAATGGTTTGCGTGTGTTTACGCGCGCGCGCACGTGCACGTATCACGTGATACAGAATTTCGTTTACTTTGGAAACCGTGCGAACCAGTGACAATAAATATTCGTATAGGAGCGTCGATCGTCGATTGATTTTCCTTCTCGATTTAAAATAAGGATGTCTTAAAGATGTTTCTCTTGTTTTCTACTGTCGTAGCTTTAAACGAGTTTCAATTTTTCTACTTTAATTTTCCTCGCACAGAACTTGTTCACGACTCTTCATCGACACTTCGCGTGCGCCTATGTAGTTCGATAAAAGCAATCGAAAATACGTGGTGGTGCAATTTTCGAGATTCTCGATTTTATAAAATCACGGATGATTTCACACGGCTATCGTCAAATACAATTTTCGTACGGAGACACGGATCACGCGTATTTTCATGCATCATAGTGGAATAACGCAGGTAAGTGTATCGTGGGCTAAGGGCCGGCCATGTAGGTACAGGTGCACGAGAGTGTAACGCTATGAGGCATAATTAATCGTCGCTACGAACTGCGTGCGCGTATACGCATTCGATATCAGTCGAAATTTTATTAATAATTAATTAATCGTACGATGGCCGCCATATTTCGCCACACTGGCGGCGTTCCCCACAGAGACGGCAATTCCTTCCCAAATTGAAAATCAGAATTCTTTGTACAAATTTATTTTTACGCCTACCATAAACTTGTTACTGAAATATCTCGATGCCTGTAATAAATAAAAGTGAAATACGCGTTCGAATGGACGACGAATGCGACGAAATTCGAAGATGGTGTTAATAAAAATCAGGTTGCTACTCGCTTGCTTCAGTTCGCGTAGCTTGGATAGCTTAACTTGGTCTTTGTATTTATGGATGTCTTTTTTTTATATATAGAGTTTACCCCCTCTGGATTTATTTTTAATATCGTTTCATCGACACCTTCATCTCGTATATCCTTCTTTTTCCATCGAGCTTTTACAAGAGTATCACCAAGGATGATAATTTCTTCTTCGTAAAAGAATAACTTACAAGTAAGGGCAGAATCAACGTTTAATCCTAAGGAATTTAACTTTCATTTGTATTACTTATTACGAATCATATTAAATCGATTAATTAATTATTTAGTTGATTATTCTCTATAACGTTACACTCGCGTAATTATGGAACGCCGTAAAATAGTCGCGAGGTTATCAATTGTTCGTGTTCGTCAATATACGGGCGTGCACGTGCGTGTTACACGTGATGCTGCTACGCGGAATAATCGTGATCATCCCTGTCGTCGCGTGACACGTTACTTTCCTCGGTGCTCGTTCATAATTAACAATGGATTTGCGTTGATTCGATGATAAAATCCCGAGACTGGTTTCTACCCTGCCGAACGGACGTATCTAATAACGAAACGTACGTATGCTTTCTACGACGGAAAAAACAACGCGGAAACAATTGTTCGACGTGCTAACGTTCGATAGGGATGAAAATGGTATAAGCTCGAAAACATTTTATGGACGAAAATTTTCGCGTAGTCTGCAATTCTAAAAACGCGAAACGGAGATTCACTTTTGTTTCGTCGAGGATTAAAGATAATATTTTTTTACGGTTCCCTTCGAAATCGTTCACCGTGTATCGTAATACCGATGCGTTAATGGCAACGGTACTGTAATAATTAGACATTATCAGCGTTAGCAATTATTACCGCGATGGCCGATTCGACCTGCTTTCCGTGTCGTAATTTTCTTCGAAATTAAAGTAAATTGTTTAAACGAGGAGAGAGGCGCAGCCCGCGCTTTTATACGCCTAATGTAATGAGATCCTGCGCGGTCTCCTGGTATAAAGTCCGCCTCGTAATTCCGCGAAAAAACAGGATATTTTCATTTTACGCGAGCTTAGGGGCATGCGTATCATCAAAGAGAAATAAATCTCCCAGAATTTTCGGGGATTACGTTCGCAGTTTTTACTATGTTTCGCTACGTTTTACGACGTTTCTATTAATTTGTTTAATAATCGCGGTTCGACGTTGATAAATTCCGAGCTTGAGAGATTTGACGTTTTTCAGAAATTTTACAGATTAAAATCTCTTGTTACGTGGTATTAAAATTACTAACCAAATTAATGAGATGTGGATATAAATCTAATCTTGGAAAATTCGTACGAAATCGTAGCATAGCCGGATTATTCGATAAAACGAATAGAATTAGAATCTCCCTAGTATTCGATAACGTACGAAATTAAAAATTCTCTAAATTGCCAATCAGAATTGGTAATTGTAAAAATTGGGGATTAATAATCATGGGTATACACGCTGCAAGAGCTTACTCGAACGTATTTGATCCTCGTAATTCAAATAGGCAGACATAGCGTGTTTGATCATTTTCATGTAGTCATCTCGCAGATAATTTTTGCTACGCTTTACGGAAACATTTTTAGCAATATAATTGCACGATACGCATTCGCGTGTGCATAATGATCACAAGGTAAGATTAGTGCTGTAATTTCAAGGAAAGTGGGACAATATTTCTTCGGAATAGCGAGTACGGGGGCGTGTCATGTATACGTACGTGGACGTGCAATCTTCGTGTAATTTCGCAAATTAGCAAGATACTCGATGAAGAACCGCAAACTGCTTTGCCAACCTGCGGACAGACACCTCGACACCTGAATACGATCTCGTTGCTGCGAATGCGATCGAGCGTTAATTCGATGCTTCTCAATTCCGAGATAAGAACGAAATAAAGTAACGATAAATAAAAGGGGCAGCAATACCGTAAGGTGTAATAAATATTCGCGATGATAACGTGCGTTTCGTTCCATCAGAATTTCTTAAAAAAATCTTCATCCAGTTAAAATACGAAACTTCGTACGTTAGGAAGCGTGATGCATCGCCGCAAGCTTAGCCATAATCTCTTTGTCACGATCGTGTCACCTAGTGGCTTTTGCGTACAGTCGACGTTAAACCGAAACGTTTTTAATTAAGTCTTCTACCCTCGAAACAATGCGAAAATTACGCTTCGGTGTAAGATTACCAGGAAGCAGCTTTTCGTTGCATGAATTTCTAATGACGCGGAAGAACAGGTAGGCGGCACCATTCGAATAAAGAAGGTCGTCGAATATAAAAATTTCCGCGTAAGCGGGACGTGGCACTTTCATAAAGCACGAACACGCGAAAGCGTTCCTTCTCCTTCCTCTTTCTTTTGCCGCGTTCTTCTTCGCTCCCGCTCTCCAGTTTTCACAGTCCTCCTTTTTCCTCGTTTTCGCGCGGAAATATAAATTCCGTGTAATTTCCGCAGATTAGTGCCGCGTATCCGGTGCAAACTCGCAGCTAGTATAAGTTACGGGGAACGTGCCTCGCTCTGCCGGGCAATTAACATGATCTATCGCGTAAATGTAATAACTGGCATATACCGGCCGCGTGTTTTAAGTGTTCCGTTCAGACAGCCCTGAAAATTACGATTCTCGTTATCGAGATACCGCCCAATTTTATCTTCTTCCTTTGCCGTTTCGCCTTTTCCAGAAACCGTTCCCTTTTCGATTTTACACGCGTTTGCAAGCGAAACACTGGACTTTCAATTAGTACGATCGCTCTAGTCGTATCGTACGTAGATCTCTGTTAATGGCGTTCGGTTTAGTCGTAATTTTCTCACAGTTCTCAATCGCGATAAACAATCAACGATTCGACGAAAGCATCATCGTTACACGTTCCAGCAGCGTCTTCGACAAAATGGACCAAACTATGAAAAGAAAGAAAATAAATAAAGGAAATCCTGTCGAAATGGTAGAAAGCTCGAGCGCCGCAACAGGCGGAATCAAAGGGACGATGGCCGGGATTGCTTGAGCTCGAAGAAGAAAAAGAGCGGAGAAAGAGAAAGAGAAGGAGAAGAAGAGCAAAAGGATTCGGGGAGAAGTTTGCTGAAAAATGCGAGAGATTGTTCTGGCGGCCGAGCCGCAAACATTCCGGTTCCTCCGCCCAGTTTCTCCTTTCTTTTCGTCTTTCTTTTCTCTCTCGGAAAACGTCACGACGTCGTCCAGCGTCGATGTACCGTGAAAAATTCCGGCTTCTCCGCTTCTTCGGGCAAATCGCACGGATCTTACGGCAGGTCGAGTTGGTCGCGTTGGCGAAAATTTTCTTGCCACGTCTCCGAGTCGAAGGTGGAACCGAGACGGTAGATGCCCCGTGGCGAACTAACGCGTTCAACGATTTTCCGCTGAAACTGCCGGTTTCACCGTTGAGCGATATAGTCTCGTTGGCGATTTATTTGCCGCGTACCGCTTTTCGAATCTCGCGTTATCCCACGGAATAATTACGTGGATATCTGCGATTCGTTGCTTTTCCTTCTTTCTTGTTTTGGAAAATCCAGCTGCAAGACACGCTGTTTCCTATAAGTAGTTGTTTTCAACAATTTCTACAAGCGTCGGAGCGATGGAGAACCGCGCGGAAAAGCAGAGCTTCGAGTCCTTAACCAACATTGCAATTACCTCGTGCGTGGACACAGAGCAAACCGTTTCATCCTTAAAATTTGCACGAAGAAATCGCGTCGCTAATAGGCAATTAACCCCCAAAAAACAGAGGTCGTGTCGCCACGACAGAAATGCAAATGCGATTCAGGGCACGATCGCCGTTGCGACCCGAGTGAATATCGTCGTAACTGGCCTGACTAAAAGAAGAAGGTCGGCTACCAAAAAGTGACGAGAAGGAAGAGAAAGAGAAAAATGACGGAAATAGCGAAAGAGAGAAACGAGTGGAGTACACGTATCTAGGATAAATCCGGCATTCATGCTCGTGGGGCGATATCAGCGCGAAGAACGCGTGGAGAATTTCGTTACGACGATCCAGTAGAAAAGCATGGAACTTTAGAAACGAGATAGAAAACGCGAAGGGGGAGGACAGCGACGTCGAAAGGTGCGATGGAGGCTGATTTTCTTCTTCTGTCCTTCGAGGGCCAGACTAGATTTAATTCCTCTTTTTATCTTTTTTCGTCGAGACGCGCATTTCCAACTGAGAAAGAGGAAAGCAAGATTAATGAATATTCAGGAGCACCGGAGTACAGGCAGCCTGCTGGCTGGTTCGACGAAAAAAATAGGGCAGTCACGAACCGAAGGGAAAGGTGAGAAAACGTAAAAGGACGTGGAAGAAGGGATCGAGGAAAAAGGGTAAAAGGGTGCGTGTTCCGAGGACGCTGGCGAAAATATCCTGACTTTAATGCGATTAATTTGTCAGGAACTTTATACGTATTTTAATATTCATTCGAAGGGAACATCGTGCCTTTTTCCGCCGTAGACTTTCCCGTTGCGCTGGCTCGTCGTTCCTTCTTCGCTCCTATGCGTTTTCGCGTTGCAACATCGCACGCAGCGTAGAGTAATTGGAATGAAGGGTCAGGAACGAGGTTTCTCGAACAACGAGAGACGAGGATGGCGGTATATCTGGATATATCCGGACATATCTGTACATCTGAACTTGAAAAGTCGCTAAAACTTACTTTTTGCTTATTCGAGACGACCGGTATTAAGAATATTATTGCCAACTGTCTCCTGGCAATTCATAAACCTAACTTTCGCTGCAATCAACGCCAACTTAGCTTCGCAAAGAGATTTCTATCTCCATTCAGTCTCAAGAAACAAAACAACGAAGGAAAGAAAGAAAAACGCTTGCACCCCCCAAGTTCCCCAAATTGTCCTAGAACGAAAGTAAATCGCATTGTTCCGCGAATTCTCGAGTTCGCGTGACAAGGAATAGGAAGAATCGTCCCCGAACTTTCCTTGGCTAAACATCCAAGTCACGCAGCCGAGTGTCGTGCTTTAAAGCTGAAGATTCCTCGAAAGGAAAGAAACCGAAGGTCCGAGCGATTGTGTCTCGAGAATAGTCAGCGGCGAGAGAAAAGGAAAGGCGAAAAGTGGCAGAGGATTTTGTCTTCGACGAGCTTTCCTCTTGGCCGACAGGCAACTTGCGATTCAACATGGAAAAATAAATAGAAAAGCGATTTGCAGTCCTTTCCAGTCATTTCCATCGAAGATAAGAATCTTTCACACGACGTAGTGAAATTCGAAAAGAAGATGGATACGTGGATACGTAACTTTGAAATCGTGGAGTTACGGAAGGTTAAACAAACGGAGAAATTAATCGAATTTATCGTTATACGGGAAACGGAATTTGCCAAAAGAGCCATCCGGGGAAAGTTTCTCCAGGCGAAACTATTGGCACGGTTTCCGAAAGAGCACGCGTTTCCTTAGAGCGTTCCATATTTGTTTAATTAGTCGAGCAATGATGGCACTGGGAGCACTGGGGTATTGGACACTGTAGATGGATTGCCCGGTAGGAAGCTCCGTGTGGAGTTGCTAATTAAACTCAGTACGAACTACCCTCGACTTGGACTTTCGTCGTGAGTACTGGTTTTAACGACGACAAGCCTCGTTCCGTAGAAATCCTCACGGAGAATCTATTTGCTATTTCCCTTTACCCTGTATCTGGTTTCTATTTGGTCTGCCTGGCTTCTTGAATTTTCATTTCGAACGCCTTTCTTAATTCGTCAAAGGAACTCGTTAACGGATTCTCAGCCGCGATTCGTATTATCGGGTCGTAATTTGCGTCTACGGTGGTTACACGGCGACTCTGTAATTCGAGTCTCCTTCGTTTTATAAAACGAAGAGCATCGAGCAAATCGGAAAGTGTGACACGTTCCGCGGGATGTTAACGTTGATAAAATGTATTCGATCTATTAATTATCAGACATCTAGTGCAAGATGACTGACAAAAATACAAATTACGAAAAAAAGTAGAAAATTTCGAATCGGTTCTAATTCGATGTCCAAGGAATTGAAGTTTTACCCAACAGGGTAATTAGTTTTATCCCTAACAGGATAATTAACAGTAAACTCTTCTGATAATATGATTCCTCTATCGGTCGAACCGCTATCACGGTCAAAGATCGGTAATCGGCGATATCGTGGAAATTGCGGCTGATAATTTTGGAAGGGCGGGGAATAAGTTTGAGGCAATAACAACGGGAAAAGGTTTCATAGATTATTCTATTGGAAGAATAAAAGGCAACGCTGTGGACATCTTTCGTGCTTGATCGTATAGTTTAGAATATTTCGAGGTCTAGGTGTTAGCCTAAAATAGTTTCGAATGTCAGGCATTTCGGAAATTTCATGATAAACGAGCCGCATTCCCAAGTGGCTCTCGAGTCTCGAATAACTGAGAAGTTTCGACATTTTTACGAGACTCGATGTAATTAGCGTGAAAATCGCGGTGGTAAAGGTACGTATGTATTAATGTTTGTGATTACGTATGTAGTTAATATTATATTTTACATTAGAAATATAAAAGAGGTAGTCTCTTTTAACGCGAACTCTAAAAAGGAATAACGTTGCTCTTCTTTACATATTCGTTGAACGATCAGCCTCCAAGTTCCTCTTTATTCTTTCATTTCTTCATCGTCGTCTGAACTTTTCCCCTCCATAATTTTATTTAACGCCACTTCTAGAATCGCTAGTTCGCACTTCTTCTCCCTATTCTGTACATCTTTAAAAGCACTTTCCTCCACCATCGTCAAAGGAACAAAGACGAAAAAAGCCAGACTTTTAAAAAAGGCAACGAAAAGAACCATCGAAGAAAGGGGAAAAAAACAGGAAGAAAGTAAAAAGATTAAAGGAACATCGTCGCTAGGTTCGATCTTTTCGACGTCGTTCGATTCGACGGGAAATCATCTGGCCTTCTAGCCTACTCTCCTCTCGACCGGTTGCATGCACGAACCCGTAATAATATGGATGACTTCGATGCGATTAGGAACGCAAGCTCGCCGAGGATGGCCCTTCAGAGGTGCTTACCAGGCGTTCACCTTCTCTGTTCCGCTCTTACGAGTTCGCTTGCAATATTCGAGCCTTCCTACCCGTAAGCATCCTTTCAACCTCGCCCTTGTCATTCCCTCGCCATACCGCCTTCGCGTCATCCTCCAGCCTAAAGGACTGCCAGCCCGAGAGTATCTGCCTACTTAACACAAGCACCGTGCATACATTTTTAATCGGCTCCACGTGATGCCCGACATCTTTGCGTTCATCGATCCGTGCTGAGATTCGCGCAGAGCATTTACAATTTACAGAGAATTCTCTCTATGCCGCTTTGTTCAGGTCTCCCTTTCACGTTGGACTGTTTGAACGTATGTCTGCCAGGTGCTAGTTTCGGACAAAAGTAGGAAATATTTATCGAGGCGATACTAATCTCTCGAGTGAATTTTTGTCGATCGTTTGGAGAGAGGTTTCGGAAGTTGATCTAGTTGAACTAGTGAAATGAATTTTAACGCGCGTAGAGATATTTGCGAACGTATAAGCGAAACGACAATGTTCGTTACAATACGATTAAAATTACGAATTGTAGCAGATTATTGCAGCGCAAACTCGTTCAGCTGTATTCAATTTACGTTTCCTACGATTGTCGTTTTTTGACGCTGTACAATCATTATATATCCTCGTAATAACATCTACACGGTAATTTGCATTCGCTCGATCACTACATTTATGTAAATTTAAGATTTAATTACTTTTGATAATGAACGATTGAATACAGAAATAAATTGATATCTGACGATACAAAGCATGTAATAATTAACGTCGATCGTTCATTTCTACAAACATTTTTAGTTTTAAATATTTAACGTAGAGTGTAATTCATCGATAAATTCGGTGACAAATTACACACCCTGTTTTTGAACCCTTGTCCTCTCACGTATCTCCGCGGGAAATACGGTTAAAGGAGTGCTAAGTGAAACAATCTCGGAACATCCCCTAATGGCGTTCTTTTGATTCTCTCCTCTTCTCGCGTATCTTTATATTTCTCTTTCTTATTTCGCTCTTCCTTGCCCAAGGACCGCTCGTCTCCTCTTACTATTTTCATCGCAACTTTTCATTTTTTCTCCTTCTTTCGTATATCTCGCTTCCGAAGGATTTCTTCTGTTCTACAATTCGATTTTCCCTCGCCCTTTTGCCATCCGCCATCTTTCAATTCCTCGTGCAAGCTAGACACGGTGCACGTTTAATTTCCGCCCTCTCGGTTCGACTGTACGCTCGGAGGTCGCAGAAACGCGAAAGGACCTGGTAAACGATAACGACGAGTATATCTTATAATTCTGCGAGGTTGCACCAACTTGAGTTTCGTCGCTCGAACTTCCGCCTAATTGTTCCATCAAATATTATCCATATCCATAGGTACCGTGACCACGTATTACCAAAATTGTTACGTATCCGATCTCTTATTACGACGTAACGCTTCGTTTTACGAATTTTTCGATCGATAGGCGATCGAACGAACGAAGAAACGAACGACCGAAGAAACGAACGACCGAATAAAGACTTTGTTCGTTCGTTCTTTTTCGTTCCATTAATGCGAATGAAATTTATGTTCGTAGAAACGTAACGATAAATGCAAATCTGATTCGCGTTGTGCGTATCCGAGCGCACAGTCGCTGAACTTTTTTAACTGCAGCCCCGATACAAAGTAAAATTACGTGGATAGAGAAAACCTGCAAGGGGTAAGTCAGTTTTAATACTTTGAAAGCGTTTAACGTAACGCCGCAAACAGAAGATTAACGTAAAATTATGTAATGTATATAATCGGGTCGCTTTCTCGTTCGAACTCGCGATTCTTAAGTACTTCGTTACTCAACGAGTAGTTAAGTAATTATTACATCGTCCTTACACGAGCCTATTAAAACTTGCTAATTTAACACCGTTCCCTTATAAAAGACTCCGAAGAAATTTCTCCTATAATCGTCGTAAGAATGCAATTCGCGGATTTGTTAAATACGATATCTTTTATTCCTCGCAAATTATGATTCTTGTCACTTGCCGATTCGTCGATATTAGTTAGCAAATTGTCATACGGAAAGATCTTGAATTACAAAAGTCTATCGTTAGCCCGGTAAAAAAAGAGACAACTATTCTAAAAAATAAGCACCAGCTACTCGTTGAGAAAATTCTGACGAGCTCCCTTTAAGTCTTAGGGGGTCACGCAGTCGACTAAACGAACATAATAGCGAAATTCGAGCCGTTGCAGAAGGTTCGTGGCAATTATCATCGTGAAAGGTAAGGGCAAACGCGAGGCGTTTCGTCTCGAGGGCAGAACGCTGCTGGACGTAAAATTTCTTTAATCTGGCGAAGTAACGCGCGAAGAGTCGGTCGCACGCGGCCGTAGAATTCTTCGTTTCGCTAAGTTGGTAACAATTAGTAGTTAGTAAGCCCCGAGAGCTGGGTCGTATTCTCCGGCAGCAACGATTATTGCGGGCCTGGCAATGGTACTAACGATGCGTACGCAAACTTTACATTTATCGTTATTGTGCCTCGTCAACCCGCCGTGCCAGCTGTTCTACACTTCCGTAGCCACTCCTTTCTTTTGTTCCTGACGCTAGTGCCGGTTTTTCTCTATTCCGTTTTCTTCTTTATCTTTAAGTTCTTCTTTTAACGGATCCCATACGTTGTCTCGCTATAATACTCTTTCACGATCGTTACGACCGTCGATTTTGTTCTCTTCTATTCTTTAATTCTATAGCTACTACATAATTTCTTTTATTCTTACAGTTAGCTCTCGCGATTGTCTTCGTTTTCTGATCGTTCTTGCTTTTAATCGTCAATCTTCCTTGCAATGGATATCAAGTTTCTCCTCCCACTCTTGGTGCTTATTATTCCTTTTTCTTTATCGTTTTTTTTTTTACTCCTACGGGTACTTACTTCTTTCATCAAGTCATTTTTCTTCTCAGTTTTCTTCATCTTTTCACGTTTACGTCGATGGATATGTTTCATTCTTTTCTTTATGGCCGCTTCCTTTTATCCTTTGCTCGTTTCCAGGGCTATTTTATGTTTATGCTATCTGTTTTCGCAAATGCTTCACTTCTCCGCGATTCCTTTTCCTCGGGGGATATCCAATTTTTCTATTTTCCGTTTTTATCGATCATTACCTTCGCTGAAAGCTATTTCCTATTATTACTCTTCCGAGCCTCGGAACGGAGCAACCGAAAACACCGAAGATCTATCAAATTCTTTCTTATTCTTTAGCATTCTACAACAATGAACAGTCGGTTAAACGGTTCAGGTTTTGTGCGATTAAATAGCATCTTTCCGTGTGACTTCAAAATTTTAATATTTTCCATACAATGTAAAATTATCTTCGTTAATACAGTGTCAAGAAACTGATTCCTCGTTGCTAAGGTATTAAATAACAATGTTGTGTGTTAGAATATTCTATATTCAAATGTTATTTCATTCAACATACGTAAATTTTTCAATCTGTCAGAGACTGAACGAAATCTCTTTATGAATCGTAGTATATAACTTAAATAGGAACAGCGATTCGTTATTGCAATTAAATATTATTCTTGCACATACGAAAGAAATACGTATAAATAGGAACATTTTAGGAAGAGCCAGATAGAACGATCTCTATAAATATCGATAACTTGTACAAAAGCGCTCATAGAATAAACATGAAATGATCTTCTTTATTCTAGAATCTCTTTGATCAGAGGTATGGCTGAGATTAATAAACGTAATACCAGTTTGAGTCTTTATTACAATATGAATATGAATTCGATAAAAGCTTATCTTTTAAGACATACCTTTTTTCAATATTTAGTTTTATTCGCTATTCCACAGGATTCACCGTTCCTTTCAGGTTCAGGCACAAATCACCGCGATAAATACATTTTCACCATCAACGAAAAACGTAAGTGGTAAAACCTCGTTTCTTCAAATGGTTCAAAATGTATCTTAAAAAAGATTTTGCATAGGAATCGTTCTACCTGGTAGATTACCGAGTCAACCTATCGAGCAAATTGTTAACTTTCTCACAGTGTAGTACGAGAGAAAGTTAGGCAAACCATGGAATACGATACCGTAACGCTGTACTATAACGCCCAATCAGAAACCAAACACCGATCAATTCCGTTTTCTGAAAATTACTTAATTTTAATGTTAGAACGAGTAATTGTTCATCTGCATAGAAATCATAACCGAATTGTTAACACTCATTAGGTAGGAGCGGCCGATGTTACAAATTTTTACATCTGGCTCGACGAATCAAAGAAATAGTTTGTTAGTCGTTCCCTTTAGCCTTCTTCGTCGTTCTACTGCACTATGAAGGAATTCGGTTAACAAAAGTATCACACAAACGCGATTATGTTACGGTGCAACAAAGAATTTCCGATTTCCTTTAACGCATTCCCGATCCCCTGAAACCGATCTTCGACACTCCTATCTAAAATGCGATAAAACTCAAGATCGGAGGTGGCGAACACGGCAGTTGCGTGGAATTTCGAAGAGGGGATGAAAAAAGTCGAGGAACGTGTCAGTTTTTCTGTGGTTTTATCAGCCGGCTGGCCGGGGGTGGTAATTTGTTGAAGCCAGCGTTGTCGAAGACCGGAAGCAGATCCCTGACTCTTTGTCCAGCACCGACGGCTGCCAGCTCGAGCCATCTGAAACGATGGCGGCTCTTGTTGAAAAACGAACCGCTTCATACTCGATTTTTATTACTTTCCGGGCAGCAAGGACTCTAACAGCTTTCGTGCTAGTAACGTTAAACTCCGAATTGGCAGAATAATGATTTAGTTCGATTAATTGGACAGTGTATCGTGCGTAGCGCTGTAAGACAAGTTCGGCGAGTTTCAATTAAAGATGGAACGTGCCGTGTTTTAGTAAGTGCGGGTTAAATATAGGCAATATATTTGATGTTATACAAGGCGGGCAAAGATGTCAAACGTTTGATGGACTTTTTGAAGAAACGCGACTACACGAAATCACGCTTATCCAACCATACTTCCACGCTACAGAGTCTATAGGACGTCGTAGTTATTATTTCGACGTAAAAGCGACGGAGGATATATCGTCGAATGAACCAAGTTTAGACTGAAACTTAGATATCCGCTTTCAGTTTCAGCGATACGCGGTCGCTTTGTCTCCCTTCGAGCAGAAACAAACGGAGATTTCGATGCCGCGGTTATTTTCGGCATTTCCAATTTACGCTTTAGAATCGAATAGCTAAAGCGCGGCTTTTACGATTCCATAAACGCGACGCGTATTTCACCAGGCGATACGGTTGTCTATTTTCCGTCGACCTAATAATCTCGCGTCTGATAAACGGCTAAACTCGTGAACAACGCCGTTCCGAAGTATCGTCGTCTTTGATGAAACGTACCAGACACGATAATTGACGTTTGGCGGATTAACGTCTGCCATCTGCATGCATAAAGTCTGGTTTAATTGGTGAGAGGGTTTTAATGTTAATCGCGTTACTCGGTCGAACGATCGATTGCTCTTTAAGAGCAACGAATAAATTAAATTGCCGGACATACTAAAGAAAATGGTTAATTCGTTAATTTCCGTTTCCGTCGACGCATATCGTAATTTTGTTCATTTTCATCGTAACAACGCGCGAGGAAATTTGTATTACCCAATTGCAACTGGATAAACTTTATACAAATATATTCGATATCTGAAAAAAGAAAGGGCATGATTGGCGGACGCACGATGCGGCGTGTAATGAATCAAAGGGCCAATTAAAAGCACCAACACAGAAAGAAAATTAATCGGGCGAGAGCGGAAACAAGGGAGTGAAAAGCGGCAACTCCGATAAACTGAAATTGATTCGGAATGACGCGGGAAAGCGTATCGCGAGCATATGCAAGCACACACATTCGTTTCCCACCTGTTGTTTTTGTATTTGGCCAGGGGCTGAGCAGCTGGATGGGGAGTTTCGGTGGGGAAATATGTGGCTCCATAAAAATCCAGTCCACGGCTGAGCAGCGTCGAGGTCTCTTCCACGCTAGCCAGGGTAACCCTTATAACGGGTGGCCCCGTGTAAATCGTCGCAGGCTCGTTCTGGCTGTGAGCGTCGCTTTTCAACTTGTCGTTGATCGCTTTCACTAATTCGCAAAGCAGACACCGGGTCAGCGGACACGCGGTTTGGCAAATGACCGGTGAAAGAGGGGAAATTAATTCGATCAGGAACGATCCAGGCAAACGCCTGGAATTAATGTAATCGATCGCGTTAAGCCCGTGATTTCCGTGTCATTGTACGAGCGCTTCTTTGCGCGTTCCGACCGATATGAAAATCGACGGGATCGATATGGAAACCGACTCGAAAAGTATTCACGATCCAACAAATCGATCCGATATAAATCGACGATACCGCGTAGGTAAATCCGTGGCGCGAAAAATTTCGAAAGATCCGACGTATCGTCGTATCGCGATGACGAGCGTAGCGACGATGATATCGCGGAAAATACTCACGAACAGTGCCCGTGTTGAGAGGTAGCCGCGTAATTTCGACTATAGACCGGTACTTGTAGAGAGCGTGTCTAATATCCTCCTCGGGTAATTCTTCAGGTACGTCCAAAACGTAGACGGTGAACGTCTTCGCCGGTCTACAGGGTATAGCGACCTGCGTTCATGAATACGAAACGTCGTATTTAGAGGCGTTCTGAAGAGAAGGGTCCTTTGTGTACCGAAAGATAAGTACCTTCTTGTAGAAGCGTGCCCCGGTGACTTTGTGGAAGCCCTTTTTGTAGACCGCCTGAAAATCGTCGATGTTGCTGAACTTGAAGAGTATACCGGTGGCCGTTTTCGTCAAGGAGAACGCGCCACTGTAATGCAAAACGACAACCACGCTTTATCTCCTATCTCTCTTTCCTCTTCTGCTCTCCGTCTGTTCTTCGTCTCCCTTTTTCCTCCAATTTGCCCATTTTATTACAATTTTCTCGGCTACTCGGTTTGTTCAACCTCCGTACTATTGTATCTCCAAACAATTTAATGGATCGATTAAATTTAATAAATTAATCAATTGGTCATCCATCGAAATGGAAACGTCGAAGGCAACGAGAATTTCAATTAAATCGTCGTCGTACTGGCTTGCCTCCGTTTAGAATTAACGAGAGACTCCCTTCGCCCTCCTATCTGTTGTGATTTACGCGTGCCGAATCATTAGAGACATTTCAAACAGTACGATACACCATTTTACCGATAGTGTACGCTTATAAACCTTTACGTGAAACGAAAATTTATCGCGTAACGAAGTCGTAGCTTTATTTGTCGATATTACCCAACAGATACATCGAAATGCTATTAGACAACGAAGTGACTTATATCGATAAGATCCAATTGAATTAGTAAAAATGAAGATTTATCTTTTCGAGATTGGTTCTTAATCGAAATTCGAAAGTTTAATCGAATTGCTAAAAAGCCATGCCTTGCAGTTTTATAAATCGAAGATTGAAAAGTCCCGACCCATGAAAAGTCCAAAATCCTCTAGTTTTAGAAATGTAAAACTACGTAACTTGAAGTTACGATTTAAAAAAATTTAAGACATTCTGATCATTAAAAGTGCTAGAAAATGTCATTTGGAGACTTGAAATATCCCAACTGGGGAAACCGCGACATGTCCACCGAAACTTTCTATAAACAAATTTCTACCACAGCTTCGTATAGGATTTTACAAGGAAAGCTAACGATTACGGCAATAAAAAGGAATCTGCGTGAACCTCACCGAAAATTCATCTTCTCGCATATAGTGGCTGCCTTCTCGATGCTGAGCTCGTGGCTCGGTGTCAACAAAAAGGCACCCTTGGTGAGAAAGTCGGTCTCGCTGATCTCGGAATCGGTGTCCTGATCCTGCCAGTCACCGGAGTCTCGTCGACTATCCTGATTCAATCGGGACAGAGAGCTATTTTTCGACGCGGACATGTCGTTTTCGCACGTGGCACTGCCATCCTGTCCTCTCTGAGACATCTTTTATAGGGCGTCGAAGGTGGGATCGGCTGGCTCACGATCGAACGTAACCCGTTACGCGAGATCGACTCCTTGTAAGACACGTTCTCGACGCACTGTCGAACAGTTACGCATCGATACGCTCCTTTTATACAGAGCGCAAGCTCTATGATCGCTAATCGTCGATCGTTCTGCCCACGATCTTGCGGCGATCTTAGACAGATGGGCTTGTTCGAAAAAGGGGAGTCGTTAAGCGTCGACGAATGAAGTTTGATGGATGGTCGAGACGTTTTTCTTTCGAGGATGCGGATGTAATAAAGAGTAACGCGAAATCGAAGAGAGGAGAGATGTTCCGGGGTGGAGATAGAGAAAGATCGACTGGATGTTGGAAAGTACAGCAATCAGAATAAATATAGATAAAATAGAGACGAAGTATCGGGCGTGCGATGAGCAGGAACGTACCAAAGTTATAACGAAGTTTACTACTAGAACTACCAACCTATATTATATACCGAAGCATAATTAAACTAACAGAGGGGCAATAATTTTAACTACCGAATTAACGTTCTCTGTATCGTAGCAAACCAACGAGGATAAACGACGCGATAAAAAGTTGTAGTTGATTAAGTTAAAGAAATAGGGGACAGTGTTAACTCGGATCAAGGCTAATTATCTCCAAGACGCTTTAGATACGTGGGCAGAGCTATTACCTACGTTATTATAAATTATGGAAGAAGCGATACAGTATATACGTTTGCGTATATCGAAATTAGTTAATTTATCGTGAAACAGCGTTCTTCTATTAATCAAATATTCTGCCTGTTTATGGTAGAGTGCGTGACATGTCATTTAACACCTACCACGGAATATACGTATGTACACGCCCGACACGTTTAAATCAATTTTTGCATGCATCATTAACTAAATGATGATGCATTGCTTCCATCCACCTCCCATACACTTTTTTTAATGACCTTCTATCGTATAGAAAACACGTCGATAAATATCCCCTAGCTAGCGCAAGAAACCATTTTAAGCGTAAGATGGAATTCCTAGCTGCGCGTTCCAAATTTTCATTTCTATTCGCGTTTAGCGATATTTCGAACGACAGTGTCCCTCTTTCTTCGACCAGATGTATTTTGATTCTCGGTAATCGAACTTTGCCAACTATCGGTACCAAAAACGTTATAATCATACTCGAACTTTTCTGAACTTGCGAATTCTGAACTTATGAAACTCTCGAACTCTTGTTAAACTTTATTACGAACTTTAGCGAAACTTGGAGTGCTTGTAACTAACGCGAAGATCGGTCGAATGAAAGACAGAAATTAACAGAAGTGGTTCGTTACACGCTCCTCGAGTTTAAGATACAATGGCCAACTTTACATACGGTAAATTTTCTGTATATTTAATCACGAGACAGCTTCTCAAATGAAACGCTTACGTACTAGAATTTTTACATTCTTTCGCTCTGCTTAAGCTTCGTTCTACTTAATTTCCTTGTAACATCCACTTAATCAAAGACCTGTCGTTTCTTAGTTTTTCACTGGAATCGACGATTCCAGCGACGCTTAAGATCATCCGACATTCGTTTAAACAGATCGTCGTCCGAACGATGCCGAGACCGATCGTTGAGTCGATTGAAATTTCACTCAAGCCGAGCAACAATAAGATGGAAACCGAAAGCGCCAATTAATACGGCTTCATCGATCTCTCTAGCGACAATGGTGCCAGGCTGGTACACAAAGATGCAAACAAGCATGTACACGAGACAGAGCATGTACAGAGCGAGAGGGTGTTTGGCAAAAGACGTGAGAAACCGAGAGAGAGAGAGAGAGGAGGAGAAACGTGCGAATCGCACGTTCAGAAGCTTCATTTGAATTGAAATCAAGAGAGCCTCGGCTTCTGGCAGGATATTCCGGCGACTGACTGCGACAAAGCGGCGAGATGCATCGATTTGCACTAATTATCGGCTCGGTAATTGCCGTGAACAAGATCGCGATTCATCGAGCCATTGCTGCTGGAGATCGAACCGATCGATCGTTAAATCTGGCGTTAATGAAATGGAATAAACGTGCGTGGATGAAAGTACTCGACTGCATTGTGCCATCGCAGAGGCTCTTCGCTTAAGAATCAAGAGTCCTAAGTCTCGCAAAGTCCTTTGAAGTTACGAGTGACACTTAAGATAACGAATGTACTTAAAGAGAGGAGAATTGCGAAAATCGGATTACTTATGCCGTTTTATGCCGCGTACCATATTTGATATTACATGATTCGTGCGAAAATTAAAAGGCGCCATCGTATTGTATTACTACCAGAAAGAACCGATAAATTATCAACGATAACCAAATAATTAATCACGATACTATTAATTTTCTCTCACGATACTATAAATTAAACGCGATGCATATACCACGCGATATTACATTTTTGTTATAATTAATACGAAATCCTACAAACGAAAAGATCGCGAACGTGCCACGGCCATTAATTCGGAAATGTTCGATTTGCGAAATCGTCGAGTCACAGCCGGTCTAATGGAATTCATTATGCACGGAGACTATTCTTATTGCATCCAGGCTAATAATGATTTATGGTAACACTCGGTATCCACAACGACCATCTGTTACCGGTGCGTTTCGCGGTGCACGACGCAAGATGTGCAATAAACTTCGCCGCGAAACTAAATTGCTGCCGTATTATGCGGCCGCGTTTCGATTTAATGACTGCGTCTCGCAACGATTCGAAACAGCGAAAACAGCCAACGTTGCCCGAAATCTGTAACGCTCTGTTCGTTCGCCATTGAATCGCTTAACGTCCGGAACAACATTTATGGTGGTAGTCGATCGTGCTTCGACGATAATATCGGTCCTGCGAATATCGTACCGGGAGATATCGTTATCTCCTGTACTTTGTCGTTCGATGATCTTTTTTATTTTTTTATTTCAATTTGTCATCTTTTATTTCAGTTACAAACGAAATTTGCGCGACACTTTGTAACTTTCGGAACAATCTGGAAACAATCCGGATATAAAACTAACTTAGTCGATCAATTGGTTCGCGACGAAGCGCGAAGCGAAGCGATGGTTACTCACCCCGTAATTTCCACGCGACGAGCACTTAACACGATTTTTTCTGCTGGATTCGATCGAACGTGGCGCGCATCTGTTCCCCAATCACGAACTGGGGCGGCACGGCCGATTTGGTAATTTCGAATCAATTATTATCGATCGGAGCGCTCGCAAATTCCCAGTCGGTATTGGCAAAGGGCGCACCAGATTACCAGGGCAAACGGCCGTAACGCGGTCAGCATAATCCAACTAAAAACGAATATGTATCGGCATCAGGTGGAAATTGTCGCGAAGCCGGACGTCGATTGTTCGTTGCTTGAGCGACGATCGTTTACAGTTACAGCAAGACAGAAACACGATTATGCCGTTAGCCAGCTGCAACCTAGTCCTTCCACGATGTATTTCGCTTTCGCGCAGTTTCGTTTTCCTGTTGTCGCCCGATGCATTCGATTTCTACCACGACCCAATCAATTTTACTATCGTTTACGTTACTTTTTCGCGTTTCGCCGGATGCTGGGCCGAAGATTACATCGCGCTCGGCGTTGCTAATTGTACACGGTCGAGAATAATTTGCAAAACGAATGGATGAGAATCAGTCGCACCGAAAATATCCTCTATCCGACCGATTCTCTATTGTTGTTCCTTCTCTGGTTCGTTCCACGACTGTGAACTTTTTTAGCAATTTCACGACCCAATTCAGGAACGAAGTACGTACTAGAACGCAATTACGATTTGCTTTTGAACAAGGACCATAATCGGCCATCGTGGTTGGCGATAATTCACCGGAAATCAACGAAACCTGTTCATCGATAATATGTCCTTGTATTATCGATAATGCAGCCACACTATACTACGGTCGGTCGATACGTGTAGGCGGCCAATCAACAACTTACTTTTTCAGTAAAGACGCAAGGAGAGGCGTGGGCGCTTAATTGGATGATTGGGTCCGACGATATATCATCGATAAATTGGCGTAAACAGAATGAAAGATAAAAAAAAAAGGGAGAAAGAACGGAGGATCGTTGGATTCTTCTCGGTATCGGATCTTATTGTTTCGAGTGGAGACTGGTTTGGTATATGAAACGCGAAAGGGAAGCAGCCTAAAAATTTACAACGTGTACGTTGGCTAGACGAAGGCACGCGCGAAGGATTTAATTGAAATTGGATATCAATGCATGTTGGATTCAATGCAACATAGAAATTATGTTTTCTTAATTATCGTGACTGAATCTTTTGATTAATTGCCTGCGAAAGCCAGGCGCTTATGGATGTGCGTGCAGAAAGCAATCATAAGTCGTCGGCATATAAATCTATAAAATATAATAATCGGAATATACAACTTTGAGTTGCACACAGTTAAGGTAATCAACGTTTCATGGGATAATGTCTATTCGCAGTGGTGAAATTGTTCGTCGTGGAAACTCGTTTACATCGCATTGTTGATTTTGTTTGCTCGTGGCATGCATGCATCCAAGTTCGATCCGGAAAACATCAGAATGCGCATATATTTCGCGCTTCGCTTTTCGAAAAATGATCATCGAGTGAAAAGACCGAAATTCAACAGGCCAGGAGGGAAATATATCGATGGATTTGCCTCTCGCGAATAATTGAAATTCGGGTGACAATTTTGGGATCTTGAAATTTCGAAATTCGAATATATAAACAGTTTCTTTTTTCACGTTTGACACGATAACTGACAGAATAAAGCGTATAATATTCTTGTCGGCTTTCGTATTCAATTTTTCTATATCCTTTTAGCTGCCTGTTTTTCTCTCTGTCCGAGTAGAATTTCGTTCAGTATTGTTTCGAACCTTGCGATCAACGATCGATATTCTAGCCTGATCGGAAAGTTCCGTCGTCAAGGGATAAAAGATAACGAGTAGCCCAAGATCTTTCCCTTCCTTCGATTCGTTCGATCTTAAACGACACCTGTCTCAGAATGGAACCTTACCACCTCGTTCCTATTGTTCCTTTCGGGAGGGAGTCGAGAATAATCGCGAAAGAGGGTCGAAGAACCATCCCTCGATTAGTCGTGATCCTCGAATCGACACGCAGCCATTAGCAGCGGCGATGAACGTTCCTTCGAATCGAGCGGTAAGAGTCGAGCATTCGTCATCGAAAAATAGTGGGCCAAGAGGGTGACGGTGATGACGAGCACGAGGGTGACAAACGTTCGTTTTTGACGACCGCGCGTCACAGATGAACGCAGCGTGACTGCCGCTTTGAAACGGGGATGAATCGTAATTGGACGGAAATGGAATTCGGATAGTGCAGTCCTCGCCACTGCGACGGAACGAGAGAGCGAGAAATATCTATACGTATGTATATATATACACACACACGCGCACGCACGCACACACGTTATATATATAACGGAGATAGCGAAACAGAGAAACTAATAGACAGAGCGTGCTAGGCTGAGAAGTGACCAGAAAGAGAAGTAGATAGTCGACTGAGAGAGGGAGAGAACGATGGAACGTTAGGGGTTGGCGGCAGGGGGTGAAAAGGCCGACGCCACTGGCCTGTAACTCTATGCTTCTCTGAGCTCCGATCAATAGACGCGGTACAACATCGAACCGAACGCAGCTGGCTAAAATAGTCCGTACAAGTTGCACGCAGCAGCCGCCAGGCAGTTTTCAAAAAAGAAAAAAAATCCTCGTCTATACAGCTTGCGTTCGATAGGGAGTGGGGAGAGGAGCGGAGGGATGATCGAGGCGAACGATTTTTCCTTCTCCACAGACACGCGAGAGGAACGGGGAATTAAGGGGTCGACGTTGAAGCAACTCGAATTTTGGCAACGATTTCTGGCGTGTGTTTAATTGGGTGAGCCTGTTAGTCTGGCTTTCCAAAAGTTCGCGAAGGTCGAGTGTTTTAGAGGGATGGTAGGGGGTGACTTGCGCACCGACGAGAAGAAGCTGCAACCGGAATGAGCAACGCTATTACGAGAATCTAACTGTTACGCCGCGAGAGCGGATGGAAGGGGTGTCGAGAGTTTGGAAAAACAGAGGATACCGAGCGATGTTGAGAGGAACTAATCGAAATCTAGCTGCGGGTGAAAAATTTCAGTTAAAGAGAAAAAATATTTTTGTAAATGGAACGCAGATGAACTCGACGATCGTAAAACCGGTCAAAGGGTAGTAAAGGTATTTTGCTCTGCTAGTTTCTAGGAGTTATTCGAAGCGAAATAACGCATAATGGGCGGGTCTTTTTCCAACGAAACGGCTTCGTCACAAATAGCCTTAGGCTGACAAGAATCGATCGGAAAGCAGTTTTAGTAAGTTATCTTCTAATTTCCTGCGCCTCGACTTATCATGTCGTCGATGGTGTTAAGCTAATCGCGTCGATAGCCCGCAGGCAACAAGTACGTCGTACCACTGTTGGGGTTAAGAATATTTATATAACGTTTATACCAATTTCCTGTTTTCGCGTTAAAATCTCCCGACAACTTTACTACCACGAAGCGTATAAAATAATGTTACTGTAATAAGCAAAAATTTATAACATGGAAGATAAGAGACGCGTGTGGAGCTCTAACACTGATTAAATTATTAGACGACCTGAAAATTAGCTCAGTCACAAAGATTGAGTAGTCGATCGGGATTCGTCGCGAAATATCCTAATTGTAATCGTTAATCGTTGATCGTTAATTAGACCAAATATCGCTGTGCACTGACTCGCAACGAGCCAGGGGCACGTGAGACAGGAAAATCTCAGCGTACAGGAAATAGGGAAGTAACGAAGAAATTAATGTTCTCCCGGAACGCGTCGGAAGAACGGTGCCTCTTTTTTCCAACTGGTTGGCTCCGTGGGCGAAATTTGCCACGACACCGAGCGGATGCTTCTCCCCGATAAATAAATGCACGATCGGGAAAAACTACGACCGCGTTGGGACGTAATTCGATTCGAGAGCCGGACAGGACTCGATTGGCAGAAGTCCCTCTCTGGCGCGCGCGCGCACCCATATGGAATTACTACGGGGACGACGACGAAATTCGAACTGTCCTATCGCTTTGTCCATCAACGAAGACGAAGTAGACCAGAAAAATCTCCAATTCGCTCGGTCAGCGATTTCTGCGGATTGTTAAAAAATAGAGGAAAAATGAAATTGGATCGAATGGAGAAACGTTCATCGGTACGCGAGCCGCGTGATAAATTATAGAGAAACGAATCCTCGTTAGTTCGGAAGAAAGCCAATTTTAATTGAAACAGGAAAAGCGTATAAATTTATATTATACGTAAACAGGAAGATTTTTATTGCATATGTTCGGTATTGTTAAAAATATATAATATCGGAATAAAATATCAAAGTGATGTTTTATTTCGTGACCACGAATGAGCGAAAGATCGTACGTCGCGTTAGAGCGACCATTTTGCATAGCTACGGGACTAAAAAATATACGAGATATATTTCGTGGAAAATATATGCGACGCCCCGTGAAACTTCTCGCTTAATCCGAGACCATCATTTTCATAACTCGATTCCCCTAAAAGATGGTAGGTCGGGGTTACGTTCAATAAGGGCAGAAACGGGGGTTTGGTTCGCGGGTTGTGTTAATCGCTTCCAAAATTAAGCCACGGGGAGAAAGACGATGTCTCGGAACGAGAGAGGAAAGACGATCCCATGGGTATTGAAGCGGCTGAGACATTGGGAAAGGACAGAATCCTGGAAAAGCGAAAGGGAATCCGAGGACGAGGGGGAGACGGCGGTAGGAAGATTAAAAGGAACCAGAAGAGACGTAGGGATTGGAAATAGTTGAAAAATTCAGAATATGAACGGGCCACGAACGTGAGAAGAGTAGAAACGAGAATGAGAAACTAGAGTGACGAGAAGGGAAGTCGAGAAGATGTATTACATTTGATGTACGTATATAGAAGATCCTAAGTTTTGTAACAATTATGAAAATAAATAAAAATCATGGAGTAGTCCATTCGTCGTTTATTTTCGTTTCAACCGCTTCCGGAATATGACAGCCCTTTGATACTTACATCTCTTTTCTTTTCGATCTTTATTGGATTATTTTGTACAATAGGACAAATATGAGAGGAGCAAAAGTAACGACAGCGAAAGGGCGGGGAAGAAATAAGAGTAAGCGAGGATGGGAGAAAACAATGAAATAAAGAGAAAGGAATCGAAGAACCCAATGGCGAGATGAGAAAAGGTACGAAGAAATTAAAAGTAGACAAATGTTTCGGAAGAGATGCGTAGAAGAAATATAAAAAAAAGTGGAAATGCAAAGTACGACGAGAGAGACTAAAATATATGCGAAGTCGTGCCTAATCGAAGTAGAATTCGTGGATGAAATTTTGCTTGTCAACAGAGAATAAAATATAGGAATACGAATCGGTCGCCTATTTCGTAGCGAGCTATTCGAAGCTGACTCTGGAGAAAAAACGACGAAAGCAGAGGCGCACGGGTCGAACAGGAAGCCATCGTAGGCAGGATTAATAGAACCGGGGAAGGAGGGTGGGAGTGAAACTCGGTGGTCGTCGGAGTGAAGAGAAGAGATCGCGACGAGAGGTTCTCGCCACGTCGAAGAGAATATAACTTAACGGCATAGTTGGCCACGCTGGCCGAGGATTAATTTAAATATTGACATGACCCTGCAGCCGGCCACGCTCGACGAAGCGTCGCTAAACGTTCGTTCAATTTGCGTGTCGCCCTTCGTTTCTCAAGGCACGATCGGCGTAAATCTACGCCGTGAAACGTTTCATAAACGGGACGGTTATGCTTCCACGTAGCTCACGAGCTTTCACCAGGGGCGATTACACCGAACAAGGTAAAAGTTACGTAAGTGTTCGGTTTTTCGAGCGTTTCGACGCTCGACTTCCTGTATTCGACGCGAATTCCGGTCAGTGCAATGGAAACGGAGATTGCCGTTACGTGGAACGAACGTCGAGAGACTCGATGGAGTTGCAGGATGTTTATCGGTGTTGCGTTGCTGCCGCTGTTGTTTCGATGGTTTGGTAGGGAATCGAAAAGCGATATCGAACGGCCGTGCAACAATCGTTGATAACCTGAAGCGACGTTTGAAAATGTAGTAACGAAACGTAGTACCTATATACACCGCCGACTAAAACTTCCAAATCGGTATAATCATCGATCACAAAATTACATGTACTGAAATCGAATGAGTCTTTTATAGAAATTACGCGATAGTTTTTGGATTGCCAATTAAAATAAAAAATTAGAACCACCGATTAGAAAATGAATATTATATGCAAAAAATGTTCTCCCACGTCTGTTTCGCTTCAAACATAGGACTATTATCTTTAATCCTAAAAGTGATTCCGTCATCGTTCTTATGGTCAATATTTGTATTTGCTTTCCAACATGCTCTGGCACGTCCACGACATCAAAATTATCTGCATAGTAACTGAATAATATCGATTATAACGTTAATCTTTGGTCGAAAAAAATAAGTTTAAAGAATAGAAAAAGAAGAGGTATTCTGCTCGCAGTCTTTTAAGAAAATTTATCACGATCACGCGAATGAAAGATTTCGTTTAATTTCCTACGTCATTATGCACGGTTTCGCCCCGACAATGGATTTTCTTATTACCGTTCGACATTATGCATTTTAAAGGTGCGCTGAGACCGGTGCACGTGATCGCCCACTAAATATAATGCGTCCGATCGAGAGCGAACACGAAGGGGAGATCGTATTAAAATAGCCGGTGATTAACGACATCATTTCTACGAGCAAGAAAGTGAAAAAGAAAGGGTGGAAGGAGAATGGAAAACGACCGGAGGAACGTTAGCGACGAAACGAACGAAAGATAGAATGCGAAATCGATTGCGCTCGCTGAAATAAGAATATTTAAGGAAACGTCGAACCGAACGTTCTATGATTAATTCGTCGAATTTCTTAGGATTCCTTAAGATCTGCCGGAATATTACATCGGACTTAGTTTGCGATAGACGAGAACATCGTAGAGAAATACTTATTTGATACTTTTAAGACATTTCGTAGGGTGTAAAAACGTTATAATTAGAGGAATACGAACACGAACGAAAACAATCGCGGGAAAGAAGCAGAAGAGAACCGAATTGTCCTTATCCCGTGGTTAGCCTCGTCCTTTTAGAAAATAGAATCCCTGTATTCGACGATGCAAGTGCTCGTCTGAAATAACCGATCGTCGAAGCGTGAATTTTTGCGTATTGTCAAGCGATGAAAAGGGAACGAATTTCGATCACGAAAGTAGCTGCAATTTCAATATTGCCGAAGCTCTCACCGACCTATTCGACTATGACGACGTTCATAAAAAAGTTGCATTATTATTCGATCTTTTGCAACGTTTTTTCTCTCTGTAGATTCTCCGAATACCAAATTTCATCGAGTAATTTTCATAGTAGAAAAAATAGTATTCCGGAAAGCTCTTAATTTTCTATTCAGAACTGTTTTCGCCGAAATTACAACTCCGACTGCTTATTGCGTTTAATCAAAAAAGAAAAAAAGAAAGAGGAAGAAAAAAGGAGGAGATCCTATGAGTTGGAAACGGAAGGTTGCGAAATGGACTAGCGTAGAAACTAGTTAGAGGGTAAAGAGTGGTAAGACGATGGTCGAGGCACAAGTATGTAAAAAGGGAGAGTTTGCATTAGAAAAAATTAGACTGCCGAGAGGAAAATGAAAAGGACAGAGGCAGGATTGGAGAGCGGACGCAGGTTGGAAAAAGAGAAATTCTCCGGGGTGTCGTGACGGATGAACGTGTTGTACCAACCGCCGGTTCATTGTGAATTCATCGAGGATTTTCCAAGTGATTTCCTCGGTTATGTCCGAGGGTTATGGCCGACCCTCGGCAAGCAACCGTGTCGTCACGAGGGGAGAACAAGGCAGACATTGCCAATTTAATATTTGATCGCCTTTTTCTCTCTGTTCCTTCGTTTTACGTCTTCTTTTAATGTTACATCTCTGTCTCTATTTTACAGTAAACGCATTGTGATGTCTGAGTAAATGGATCGTCGAAAGCACAACGTTCGATGTTTAGCAATTGTCAGGGATCTAACTTTTTAAATATTTTGATAAAAGATACCCCAGCAGGAGAACTTTTTCTGAAAATTTTCATCGAACAAGCGACCCGAAACTTTTACGCGATAGTATATTTTTTCACAGAGAGTCGTCCTGAACTTTTTTCATTATTTTTCTATGGCGAATTAAGCATCGAAACACCTGCCGTACGCGAGGAATAATCGCGTACATCGATGAACGTCGACACGCCTATACCGTTCGTTGTAATTCGTCGATAAATCCAGCGGTGGTTGTCCCAGGACCATTTCAAGCCCAATGCCCGGATCTTAACCGTATCGTAATATTCCAGGGATGCCTTCAAAACATTCCCCGTTCGCCGTTCGAATGCCGGTCGTATTTCGGTCTGACAGTAAAATTCCGAATTGCCGCGCGGCAGATTAGCCTCGGTTAGTTGTACGTTTATGATTAGTCGGATTCATAGATTCCCCGGTTCGGTGAGTATAACAGTCGACGGCAATCTGTATGGTAATACGGCTACCGGTTTTGGGCGGGTTCCGCGACACCGTTCCGTGTACCTATGGAACTCCAATCAGAGACTTCCCATAATCCGGAGGTTCGTGGTAATGCAAGACCGCTGAGAGAGAATGCTCGTCCGAAGATTGCCCGATTCTAGTCCCACGTTTCTTATTTTTCTTCCGAATAACCCGTGTAATCGAATGCTGCGTTGATCTCTTTTTAGCCTTTACACATATTTCCAACGAGCTTTCAACTTAAAAAAGGCCTTAACGAAATAGTAAATTTACCACGTGTCATACCTCGCCCGCGTCTATTTATTTCGTTGTCGCTTCAACGATGTACTAGATGTATCGACAAGTAGTATCTAGCTTCTACTCGTTTACCACGTTTATCTCGCCTTTTGCGCGTAATTTTGCACTAATACGGTTTTCGTTGTCAAGAAAACCCACTGGAAGCGGTCTCTCCATCCGTTGACAAATGGTCCTTCGTTAATAATTGAAATTTGCCGGTCGCGCTAACGTTTCATTAAAATTGTATCATGCGCTCGAAATCGCATATTCCGTGTAGCTTAAAAATGGATAATTATTCGCCAAGTGTTTTCGCTGAAACGATAACGACTGCTCGACTTCCGATGGCACCGTTGAAAATACCGGGCCCGACCGTTTCGCCGCGCTCCACTCTACCGTTTTAATTAACGTTCATTCAGAAACGCGACCAAATTAATTATTTACACGCACCCGTCGGGCTAATTATTTAATGCGAGAATAGTACGTCGCGACAGTTCCGTGTTGTATTTATAAAAGTATAGCGGACCCGATTGTCGCTGCGCTCGGAGCGCGTCACTTGAAATATCGGGTTTGCAGTGTTGCGGAATTGTACGATCTCGTTAGTTCGCGATATGTATCATAAATACGATTTTGGAGTCTTTGCTATGGGAAAATCGACGTATAAATTCGCCGGTCGATTTACATTTCAATACCTTATTTAATTTGAACGACGAATTTGAAAATTTCAAGCGGAACACCGCTGCGTTAAGGTATGGAACGATTACACGGTCGACGGAATATTTTCCAATTTCGCTAATTACATGACAACATATTTCGTGGTCGTTGAAATCGGCGAGACGTGCCCCATTCCGTGTAATCGGCCCAATTTCTCCTATCGCATCGAGCGATCGAAGTGGTAAATGACATAGGCGTGGATAAAATAAAACAAAGAAGGGAATCGTCTAGTGAGAAGAAAGGACGACTCGGTAAAGGGACATCCGTGAGAGAATTCAGACCATCTCGTTGGAGATTGTTCTTCCGCAAGCACGAGGCGCAACCAGCAGTCCGCTGGCCAATTAAAGGGAAACGAACCGCGATACGCCTGGAATACCGGGCATCTGTTTTCGAATTCCGTGATCGTACGCAAAAGAGGAAGCCCTTCCGGAGCCAGTAACGAAAGGATATCGTGGTCAGACCTCCCTCGTGGCGCGTGTTTAAATTCCTAGGTCGCAAGACGTCTTTTTACCTGGTCGATGCTCCGAGGCGAACAGGAAAAAAGGAACCATTAGCCCGCGCAATTATCCTCGGACGGACAAGGCTAGAGTTACGCCAACTAATAGCGCCGCTTCCTGGCACTCCCTCGGGAGACACGGGTGAACAGGGCAGAAAACAGAGAGGGAAGCCTGCCAAGGAGAACAGAGAGGGAACGCGAAAGGGTGGCCGAAAGGACGAGACGATGGAATTTAACGAGACAAGAACCGCGGCAAGGGAAGAAAGGGTTTTTGCGTGATAGAAGGCGAGGAAGAATGCACGAACCGAGACAGACAGAGAGAGAGAAAGAGAGAGAGAGAGCAGAATGGAACAAATTTGACGTGATAGGAAGAAGGCAGAGAAGAAGAAAGTGGAAACATGAAAAGGAGGATGATCGAGATACGGGGGGAGATATTCGACGAGATAGAACGGTAGAACATGGAATAATGAGTTTGAAAAGAAAAGTAAATGGCGTGAAAATACAGAATGAGCAGCAAACGTATAGGGAAGACCTAGAAAAATAAAAAAGTCCAAGAGAGAACTACGAAGTTACACGAAAGAAACAAGAGAGGGAAAAAGTTTGCTACGAGACATAAGAAAACTCGATATACCGAAGAAATAAAGAAGAACGGGAAAGAGAAGAAGAAAGGAGAGGTAAATGCGAATTTTTAAGCGTAAGCAGACGGAGTTTTGATGAAACGTGAAATTTGGGACGCGAAACAAGTTGAGTTATATTATAAACAATAGAGTTATATTATCATCGTAGACTTACTTATTTAATACAGATAATACATATTGTATAATATATGTAATAACATATGCAATACAGTTATTATTATAAGAGTAGATACGAAAAGACGATAACGAAGAAAAGGGCTTGCAAGGCCAGACAAACGAAATATAACAAAATATACGAGAGAACTGTCGCGATACGAGCATTCGAGAGAGCGGGGAGGGATAATAAACGAGAAAGAGACACGACGTAATAAAAGGAAGAAAAAGAAAGGAAGAGAATGGAAAAAAGGAAGCGAGAGAATCTATGCGAGGGAGGAGTAGGGGTCGATCGAGAATAGGAAGAAAAGGGAAATTTAAAAAGAGAAAAAGTAAAACTCGGATAGGGGAAAAAAGAAGAAGAGTAACTCGATCCGACAGATAGAGGGAAGACGAACGACGAGATATCTCGCATTATCGATACCGACGTAGCTACGATCGAAAGGATCCTCGGCAGAATCGTGAATTTCAAATCGTGTTCAAACAAAAGATCCTTTAAATTAAACTTCTCGATGTTTCTTCCGAAGCGGACGCATACGCAGGTCTACGCTGCACCAAGAAATTTAATAGCCAGAATGGAAATTATTTTAGAAGAGGAACTTTTCCATCCAAGAGAATATATTCGTGCTCGTGATTGGTAGATATGCAGAATTTCCTCGATATTTTGGAACTGAAGAATCGCATAATTCTATAAAAACGGATCATCGTATATACCTTTTAATTTAAATATTAGAATTTCTTCTTCAAGCGTTTCTATTTGTCTATTATATTATTTCAGTACGAGCAAACGTCGTATTCGAATAAAATAAGTTTCTCCCAGTATACTTGGCTGTATATCGTGTAATGGATTCGCGTGGCCATCACGTCATCGAAGCTCATTGATTATATGTCAATAACGAACAGCAGCGATAGTAGACGGTATAATAGAGTTTATGAATACGTATCAGAGGCGAGTTACGTGCAAATAAATTTTCTAACTTTGTTTGATGTCCCTCGAACAGCAACTTCCGCGAACCTTTTGATGTAAGAAGCATCTTAATTTATTTAATAACTAAAGTTTCCACGTCGAAATTTCTTTCGTTTCTACGGATTTACAACATTTTACGAAATTCTAAAGTATCTCACGAAAATATTACGGACAAGGTATAGCTTGTAAAATGGCAGTAACAAACCCTAATAACCCTTTTGGCGGTGAACGTATCTATAAATTGATCGAGTCATAAAAATTTCTACACGCAAGTTGCTCTATACGCTTTAACAGGGTTTACATAAATTCTGCGCAAAGTTTTTCTTCCGATTACGAAACTCTATTTCTTGTGCAATCTCTGAAATCAATGTCTGGATGATATTTGATAGGTCACGATAAGGTAGAAGAGGGAGGATGATTTAGCGTGGCTAGCTCTCCCGATCCTTTTTACAAGATTAAAGTGTTCCGATGGAGCGACCAAAAGGTTAAATATTGCATACCTCATGCGATTCGAGGAACCACTTTCGATTAACCGAGCGTAATTTATTCGGAATCCTATTTCCGGTTATTTCGAAGCCAACGAAATAATTCGTTCCTTTGTTTCGGTGGTTCTCCATACGCGTTATTCATCGGGTTCAACTATCGTAACAATATGGCGATAGCTAAATATATTAAGATAAAGATTCAGAGAGAGAGAGAGAGAGAGAGAGAATAATTGCTCCGATATCGAATATGAGCAAGTACTAGAATATTAAGAAAAATATATTACAAAATATTTCTCGAGGATACCAAATCTTTCCCTTGAATCGATTCTCTATCTCGTAGATTCGATACGACGATAAAGCTGAGGGCACACTCGGAGACCTTTTTAACAAGAAATGTGTAATAATAAAATGAAACGTTTCGATACGTACGTGGAGACATCGGGGTTCGTCGTCGATTTCGGTGCATAAATGTGCCTATAGAGAATCGTAATTCCTGGCGACATGGTGCGGCGCGGTGCGACGCGGTGCGGCGAAGCGATGGATCCCATGGTGGCTCATGTCATCGATGGTGCGTGTCACGAATGCCAACTGCGCTGAGGACGCTCGTCTATCCATATCCTTCGTGGGCATGTAGCGTGTAACGAGCGGTCCTCGCCCACGTTATTGTCCACGATCAAGGGGCAAACTTGCTCCAAGTGGCCGCCGACCACCGGAAATGTATCGTCGACTGGCCGCCTTCCGCTGGTCACGACTCGTCGCACATTCCTTCCGTTCTTCCTTCCTTCCACCTGGCCCCTGACAACCTGTCAAGGTTAAAGCCCAAAAGGATCAACTTATTCGACGTTTTGATTCTCTTCCGGGCGTAATAGCTGTAATTGGATGCGACTGGATGTGTCGTTGTGATTGGATAATTTTATAATCAGTATCGTAATTAACACAGCGTCGAGTTAACTTGTTTTCGTTGTCAAAGCGTTTCAATTTATGCAAGAAGCGAGTAATCGAAAATTCCATTTATTAAAGCCGATGAAGGACAAAGAGACGATAAAACGAATTTAACGAAGTCGGAGATCTCATTTTCGTGCACGCTCGCGCAAGTAATTACACAGTACGATGATAGACAGATTGATAAATAAGTAGTCGCGTCTGTCCTTGGGAAAATGTGGTCTTTGCAATTAAACGTTATTCGCGGCTCGTCTCGTTTTTCGTCAGGAGAATACCAGTGAAGTATAATACACGAGGACGGTCGTATATTGCCTCGTCGACTTCCGATACTCAAAGAAAAATATCTTACAATTTCGTTTAAACGTTTTGTTATCAATACGTAAGTATGTACCGTAAGGTTTACAAGAAGTAGGAGGAGACATATCTTTGACACGCCTTTCGCATACGTATCCTATTTACTTATGCGCGTCTTTTTACTTCTTGCAATACCTCTCGCAACGATAGATAATGCGCATTAATTATGTTACTCATTCAATGATAATATTACACGTTACACGCGTAGCTTTAACAATACGCAATTATTCTAATTCGAATGCGTTATGAAGGGTGATTTTCCATCATATTCCGATAATTTCGGCGCCTGTTAGCACTCCATTGTTCGGTTCGCGATGTTAACAAAATTATACATCCTGAATAACAACGATTGTCCAGATTTGGCAGACACGGTTGAATACGATGATCCATGAATTACGAGAAACGAATCGATCGATGTTTATTAACCGTATTTTTGTAACAAACGTGTAACAAAGTTGTCGAACAAAAATTTCTGTCAGTTCGCGCAACTCTTTTGCGATAGTTCGTTTCAAAGCTCTATTTACGGACTCGTGCTACTCGTGTTCGTGATTGTTTCGCAAAGCGAGGTAACTCGCTAAATAATATTTTTAATTTTCTAGTATCTTACTCCATTTCAACAACCGCAGGGGAATTAGACGAATTACTTATACCTCGATTGCGTTATTTAATAGCTTGTGTAATAATCGTGATAAATAATTTCATTCGCTTGATTCGTATCGCGTACGGATTTCGAAATATCAATAATTTATTTCATTTGCATAATATTAATTATATAATATCCAATCAGAGAGTAATAACCGACGTCTTTCCTTGACAAATTGTACAATTAATATCAGATTGGTTGAAAGACATTGAATAAATCGTTGTTATTCGAAAACTTTATAACATGAATGTAGAAATTATAAAATCATAAATTTATTTCTCTCTCCGATAACAATTTTTTGGGTAACACCATACCCCGTAATATACATAGCTCTTTAATGAATATGTTGGTAGAATTCCAGAACTTGCTTCGTTATCATTTTACCACAAAAATTATAGCTTTTACAGAGGCGATAATTTCCAAATATCGGCCTATATATCACGTCAAAATTGGTACAGAAGGTTCCCAATGTAACCGCGGTAATAAATTTGATTAATTTTGGAACTGGGAACAATTACTTTACAACGTATGTATAGCTCGTAGTGATTACATATAATTACCATTTGATAGCTTATTACGGTTAGGAATAGATCGATCCACGAATTTATCACGTTCCATTGATCATAATATTTTCGATAAAAAGACATACATATGTCAACTTCTGTCGATCGATGAAATACTAAGTTCGGACAGGTATTGCTCCTGGTATACTTTTTCGTGTTAACGGTTGATAAGATTAGCAACTCGTTTTATAAACGTTAGATATTCAGTAGGCTGGAACGTTCAACCCTGACATCTCCACCTCGTTCATTGGATGCAACATATGGATATAGCGTTGGATATATCCAGGCATTAGCTGGCTTCTGTTCCCTTTTGGTTCTATTAATCGTCGATATCGTTATTCGAAACAAATCGTAGTAAAAAAAAGTTGCTCGTACGTTCGTCGATAAAAATGCTGGCAGTTGTATAATTGCAAACCAGCTACCGTGATATTTTCCCCAAATTCACAGCAATTTTTCCATTGTTTGCTAATTGCAGCGTGTTTTGGTAGCAGGAATTTATCGATTGCAGTGGGAAATACACGCGGGAATAGACGTATCGAAAAAATTTCAGCGTACCTTGCTAATGAAGATTCGCCGTAAAATATTCACATCGATGACCCAATGTAGCTGATGCGGGAAAAGATATTCGACCGAAGACTCCAGAAGATTAGCGCGTAATATCATTAGCGAAAAATTATTTTCGATATAGAGTCTTTTCGTTTAATATGACGTTTTTAATACGGAATACTCGTTGAAAATTCGTAGACGAGATCCTAAGGTGCGATAACAAGTATACGTATACAAAAAAAAAAAAAAAAAAAAAAATTGGAAAATGGACAAGTACAAAAAAGACACCTGCGAAAGATCGCAAAGACGAGACGCTACAAGCTCCGATCTCTTTTTACTCTCCATTTATCCAACAATTAGAAAACTTTAATCATCCATCAGCCAATCAACGCAAACGTTGCTAATTTCCATCCGACTATTAACTACAGCATGCGACCCATCGAGTTAGCAACAACCAATACACAGACTCAATCCCTGGCAGGACAATGTTCTAATCCATCGTCCGAGTGAATATCGGGCTTTACGTAATAATCGATCTCCACGATTATATTCGCATTAGATTGCGCAACATGGGGCGTCGATTAGGCGAGCGACCCTCACGTGGTCGCTCGATCGATTTTCATCTTTTTTCCTCTGTCTTTTTTTTTTCAGTCGGCACACGGGCCACTCCTTTGGTCGGTTGGCTTTGTTGCCTTGATCGGCATTATTGTTGCGCGGAGTTTAAGGCTGTTCGAGGCCATTGACAGATGAAACAATTAAACGGCGTATCGGCTAATTAGTCCGAGCTGGTTGGTGTGCACGCTGTAAACACGTGATCCACGTGACTCGACCCCGCAGCAATCGAGGAATAAAGGATGCACATTGGGGCGCGTGCACGCGTATTGACGCTGGCAAATGAACATTGTAAGCGGTTGGTAACGAGCCGCGTAATCTCGTTGACGACCACTTTGGAATTTCCAAGGGAACATTGGCCGCTTCGTTGTTCTTTCGGTGTTTTCAGCAGTTTCGGATTAATTGGAATCGTTTGTTTCTCTTTTGTTACCATGTTTTCTATTATAATAAGGGCACAACGTGGCTTTTTAATCCCTTATAACCGCGCATTGCGTCGACGTGACTCGTTAGTTCGAATAGTTAGCCTTTACTTGTATTTCGAGTGAAATTTATCTATGTTTGGCAAATATACGACCGGCGATATACGATTGGCAAATATACAATCGGTACATGTACCGATCCATGAACAAGTCTGCCATAAAATATCGCTGGCGAGCCCCGCGCAACCATTCGATTAGCTTCAAAACCCCGATGAAAGACTATATTATTCCTGTATGCCATGCGTTTAAAAAATAACCGGTGCATGCATCGTACGAGCTTTCGCATCTTGGTAATGTTACGCGTCGTATTCTCCTAATACGAAATCCTAAATTTCGAGTAAAAATCCCCGCGGATCCCGAGAAATTCATCTTCGAGGATATATGCGCGAGAAGAAGCGCGTCAGCTAAGATGTATCTCTCCTCTATACGGGTGCTAGGCACGATACAGATACGTTAGAATATACGTAAATGGTACATTGAAATAGGTATATTTGTACATTTAGACGTAATCCGTTCCAGGCCACGGTCTAAAGTAAAATATTACGGTTAAAATTTCCATATGTGAGAACGAAAATACGTTCCCATAAGCACAAACGTTCAAACCTATCGACGATGTCGTGGCTACGTCAAAAGCTCTCGGGGAAAAAACTAGAATATATATAGAATACACGACCACCGACGAGACTTCGAAATTTAATTTCTTTGAGAACGAGTCTCCGTACGAAGACACCTTCTTCAAGCATTTTTCCTTTATCTCCGCGAATAGAGTCACCTGGTGCTCCTGGTGGCGGTAGAGTCACATAGGGGTACCCTCTCGTGAAGCGGTACACGTCGCTAGGTCGCCACATCCGATATTCGTGCTATCGCGACGGGATAGGCGTACAGCCGGCCGACACGCATATCCCGATGGATGAACGGGAAGCACGATATTACGCGAACGCTGTGCTGGATAACCGTGCGACGCGATAAAGCCCCAACCTGGGAGGGTCCTGCCGTTTCGAGGAAACGATGCCAGGGGGATCGAAGAGTGGCCGACACGGCAATAAACAATTACTTAAGGCAGTGTTACGCGCGCGGCACACCCACGCATTAGCCCAAGTAGAATGCCGCACCCATCCGTGATCGTGGCCCGTGGGCTTGGTTCCTCCATTAGTATACGGTATACACATTGATGCGGGTGAACACGGTAATACCAGGGAATAACTATGTACACTACCGTTCAAAAGTATCTAGACACTATTTTTCGTTGGATCTATTAGATCGGAGATTATGAAATCGTTTGCTCCAATCAAATTTTAACCGCGAGTTGTTACTTTCGAGCGAATAATCTGCCAACTACCGGTTTCTCTTTCGTACGCAACACCATCATGTACGTATATGTACTATTATGCAACCATAGCAGCTCCTTTACGACTTCCCAAAGTGAAGACTGTTTTTAAAAAGTACGCGATTCATCCTACTTCCAAACAAAGCGCTAATTTTACGGGCGACACGAATATTTCGCCAACAAATTATTCGACATACTTCACTCTCGAAGAACATTGCCGTTGTTCGACCAAGTTGCGCGATAAACTTATAATTTAAGCGCATTACTCCGGACCGCGACGAAACGACCTCGTAAACGAGCGGTGTTTAAACAATTCGACGGGAAGGCATTACCGGAGGAACGAAACAAGCTGGCGTTCGTGTAAGTATGACCGGACACACCGGAACGATCAATCATAGTTTTCAAACAACGAGTCTCGCGGAAACGAAAACTCGTAACGGTGGAGCTTTCTCTCTAGGAGAAAGAGAGAAAGGAAAGAGAGTGGCAGGTTTGGTGGGACGATACGCGTAAAAGTAATTGAACCAACAGGAACTTTGTTTCCGCAAAGAAAAACGTCCGAGAACCGGGCTGCTAGCCGCGTTTTATCGATCTTACATCCTTTTCAGGTCATATCGAACGGCTGATTACCGGATATTAGGAGTTACGTCATAATCAAGTTCGAAATCTCACCGATGGATAGACTGAGAAACAAAGTTTCGACGATAGAACGAAGTTTCGATTGGTTTTTACCGGTACACGTGCTTCCATCGGTGCCTCTGCCTTTGTTCTCGTACCGGCGATGAATTCGTTAACCCCCTGAACACGGCGTTTGCCCTTGCTATATTTCACGTTCCTATTGTATTACTCCGGGAAATTAATTTTTATACTAGGACAGAATTTTTAATAGCACGCGAATATTTGGATTATAAGACGTCCGTGATTTAATAGAACTAATAGGATTAACGTTGGAAAATTTATTGTGTAATTTCTATAATGCATCGATGGATGCATTATGGAATAGCTTCATCGATTTACACGAGCTCTATAGCAGTCGTATCATAATTTAACACTATTTGATCAATTATTCAATTCGATTATAACATGCTAACAAATTTCATTATGTACGAGCCTGTATAACTGGCTAATTATTCAACGCAAAATGATTAAATTTACGTATCTTTAAAATTAACGTATATGCTAATCGTTACTGATATTGTTTAAAAATATTCAATGCTACTATATTACGTAGTTGGTAAAATACAAATGTAAATACGCAAGAATGTACAAAGATGTGCACGAAGAGAAAAATAAATTAGTACGTGTAAATGCACGGTTGTGCGAAACGTATAAGTGATACAGGTCAATGATAATTCAACCCAACTTCTATCGCTTGTTTCAAACTCTAGTCCAGGATTCAAATAACGATTTAAAGTTACTATTTCAAACGGATAATTATGCTGCATTTAAGTTCTAGACTCGATCGTAAGTCCTAATACAGTTTATAACAAAGAACAGAACTAATTATGAATAAATAGCGTAACGATATCGGATATCTTTTCCCTTGCTTGGAGCCGTAGCAGTAACAATGTCAATATCATTCGATTACGAATGGCAGCGGAACATTTCCAAGACAAACCTAAGGTGTGGTAATCATTGGAGTTTCCGCGACTTTAATGACCGTAGTTAGGGCCATACCAAGGCAATTTACCGTGAATGCAAACGCATATACGTGACTCATAGTCATTCCTTCTAATGTAACTAACTCCCATCGCGAGAGTGGCTAAAGGTTTCGGTCTGTTTGGACCTTCCGTCGTTAGCTTCGAAAATGAATTGAACTATAACGCGGCCTTAATGTTTGATCATTCATAATCGTTTTCCCTTAACGACGCTGCTAATGAAATAAATTGATTCAAGAAACTACAAAATAGCGGTTCCAGTCGATTTTAAGGAAGAAACGAAACTCGGAACGTACCGAAACCTAAACGTACCGAAGAATATGTCGTTTCTGTATCTTGGTTGTTTAAATATTATTCGTGCGATCGCTCGTCGAATACTTTATTTCGCTTCGTTTACGTTCAACGTTATCGAACGTGCTAAAAGAAATTACAGCAAAAATTCTTCACGGTGTATTTACAACGCGTTCATAACGATATTCCTTGAAAATACTCCGCGAGTTTGCGAGACACGGGGAATTCCAGCGGACGACTTTTTAAATTTCGCGTTCTCCCGGTAACAGGAAATTTTCTACGTGCCACCGGCCGGTTCGTATGGCGCAGGAATTAAGATTTATGTCAGATTCTTGTCAGCGCAGCTGTGAGCTGCGATCTGTCGCAAGAAAATGCTACGTACATCCTGGCTGCATTTTGCCTCGAATCGTTATAATATTTAAAAAAGAAACGGCTACAGATAGAAGTCTCCATTTTTTCCTCTTATTATACGCGTATTATTTCACGTATCTTTCACTTTTGTTTCGTTGGAATAAAATTTACGCTTGAAATTTGAACTTTTTTAAATTCCGAGAACGCGACTCGTAAAGCATCTTAGATGAAAATCTTCGAATCAAAGTCTGGAGGATTCTCTTCGGGTTTGATAGAACGACGTTAATCTTTCCTGATATAAAGGGAAGTTTGTAATTGATAAAAGAAGCGACAGATGGTGCAATTAATCCAGGAAATTGAATTAGTTTTGTCCGCAGATGGCAGCGTGGAAATACGGTTGTAATTTGAGCGATCGATGTTTTATGTATCCATAAAGTAATGGAATTAGAATTTTATCCTCTGCTTAAAGTTGTCAACATTCTCGTCGACGAATTTCTTACGAAGAATCGATTAAAATTTCTAAAAATATCTCCTCGGAAATAGCAAACTCGTCCTTTATCTCGTCGGTTGTATACGATACTGGCAAGAAAATTCAGCCGAATCTTTACATCGCTGGAATCAACGACATTTAATAATTCTTCCTGAATAGAATAGTCGTTCGTTCGTAGAACGATAGAGCGGACTATCGTTAGTTTCCTGCTCTTCCAGGTGGATCTGGAAATCGACGGCGAGGCTGACAAATAGCCTAATTAATCGACCGAATTTAATTAACTTCGTACACCCATGTGCACCGACACCGACACACCGTTCCAACTTATGATTCGGGTTCACGCAACTTGGCATGCTGCATCTCTCTCTCCCTCTCTCTTTCTCTCCCGCACACCGTTTCAATCGTTCGATTCGCTGTCTCGCTCGAGCTTCGATTCGTTTCGAGCCCCCAGGCCATCGAGTTCAGCCCAATTTCGTCCTAATGAAAATTGACTTTCGGGAATTCGTGCGACGAGTCCCAGTTTTGACACCTCCATCGTTGTCCGGGCTTTTTTTCCATTTTCCAGAACCACGACTCGAATTTTCGATCGAAATTGAGATCGACACTCGGGAGAGCGAACGGACAGAGTAGAATTTTTTCTGCCACGGAACTTGTTAACGGTTAGTCCGTTAATTGTTAACATTTCGGGAATTACATACATCTATATCTCTCCTTTACATAAATATTTATGACGTTGTTATGTTTTATGTCGCAGGTGTGTATATGACGGCGCGAAGCAGAATATTAACACTGGAGTATTAAATCGGTGAGTGACATCCGTTAAAAATATATTTACGTGATAATCTTACTACACATTCGCAGATGATCAATCTTGATAATTCGTGAATTTAACTTGCAAAGTATCTATCGTATTATTCGATATATTTTTCTATGAAAATTATACTTTTTCTTTAACCGCAATTTCCGTGAAAGCAATGTTAAACGAATTGCGCGAGATAAGATAATTTCGCTCGTGATATGATAAATCTGCTTATAGAAACATCCGTGCTCAGCAAAAATACAGTTTCCTTATTAAAATTAATAGAAGAATGCAAGTGTTTGCGTTCTCAGCTATTTCCTCGCGCGCTGACATTCGCTGGTTCTTAGCATTTAAATGCACGTTTCAACTTTTTCAGGTCTTTTACGTACTTGCACTATATTACTCCTTAGCCCTAACTATCGATAGTTGCTTTTCCGCGTGATCGAAATTACCAAATGTCGCAATTCCTACTTTCTTTAGACTTCGATCCCCTTCCGCAGGTCCATGCGTAATAGCTGCGGCGACCAAATCGATATTCCTCGAACAATTTCTCATCCCAATGGTCGATAGCCGCGTTACGCTCGATCGGCGCATAACGACAGCTGTGCTGCGTTTTCGTCTTGGGAACCTGTGGGGCCGCTATTAACGACGAGATTATGGTGCGTAGTGCGTAGGGCTCGCAAGGTGCAACCAGGGCCTTGCCATCTGCTCGTGCACGTGGCCCTGGCACGTGCCACCAGCTGATAATAGCGCCTTCGATCCCGTCGCCGCCGCGCCGCGACGACACGAGCACTCCTGCTACGTGCCCAACATTTCAAGCGGTGGCTGTTTAGGCGATAACGAAATTTTCGGCCCTCACGTATGCTGCTCGATTATATCGAATATAGCGCAAACCGCCTTGGTTAAACGATTTAATTTTATCACGTCCTTTTCCCCCTTTTCGAAGAGACATTGGGGACACTATCGCGAGCAATCGTTTCGGGGCAGTTCGAAGCAACGAAAGAAATATCATCAGCCGCAAATGCCTATATCTGTATGGAATGGCATTGCGAAGCAAGATAAAAAAAAAATCGCCATTTTCGCAAACGTATCGCGCGATTCGTCAAATTTGATTTTATCAGGAATGAATTCGTCTTGCATATTTGTCTCCGGCATGAGATAGTCTTTTCAAATATTAACGTTTTATGGCCAACTATTCGCTCCGCGAGCGATAAGCGTCAGGCTAGAGATTCGATACATTTAGATTACGACCAAATTCGTATCGTACGTGGTTACGAAGCGAAGCGATAGCTGCTAATCGTTCGTCTGAAAAAGTGACGGGGCTTACAATCACACGAGCTCCGACGTTAATAATCTTACGTTTTGCCAAGTGAATATTTTCGACGATCTACGCGACCTGTTGCAAAACCCCGTAGGATCGATTTTGAAGAATTAAAATACGCGATTCTTTGGAAAACGGTTGGTTAAATTCGATTCGAGGAAATTACGAGACTCATCAATCGCGCTTAGGGGTGAAAGAAAATCAAAATAAAGGACAGGAGGAACACGGTGTTTCTCGGTCCCGGGAGGGGCACGACGATGAACGTCACGCAAATCGTCCGTAGGAAAAGGCAGAAACGGCGTCGACCCCGTAAAATGAAATTCATCGCTTAACTCCGTGGAGTCTTCTCTGCTGTATGACGGCGGGGACGAAGGGTGTGCTAAGGTTACTTTGCGCTTTCTACGTTTCATTCCCCTGGCTTAGCATACGTGTAAGGTCGTGGAAGCTCGGTTACCCTGAGTTACGGCCGCATAATCCAGCTCCCCGTGGCATTTCCCTTGCATCCATCCGCGCTTCCCCTTCAATTCATCTCAGGCCCATCCCCGTGCAACTTTAACGTCACGAGGTCATCGTAAAACGTATCGCTATTCCGCTAAGCTGCGACGCGGATCCAGTCGCACCGTCTCTTGCCCGTTTTTACACATAATTTTCAGTCTCGGATCGTTGATAGGGGCGTGTATCGCGAAAAATTAGAGGAAGTTCGCATAGGAGAAGGAACAGCGCGAGGCTTGATTTTATTCGTTCGTTGATTTCGTATCTTCTCTTCTCTTTCGTTCTTTCGCTACGACAAGCGCGTACAGAGTTAATCGCGCAGTTATCTCGTTTCGTTTCTTTCCAAAGCGACGTAATAATCGCTTCTCGAGTCCAACATATCCCTCTTTGTATCTGTTAATCGGTTGCTAAACTCCGCTCGTCCTGTAACGACGCGCGGAGAAGGACGAAACCTTGCGAGCACCGTGTTCTAAGTCCACCGGAATGTCTTGTAACCAGGCAATTATAGCATTCGTCGACGCGTGGTCCGTTTTGACGCGCATTCGAGCAGGGGTGGTAGGGAATTTCTGTCGAACAACAGCTGTCGGGTCACCTGTTCAAACAGCCGTATTTCGCGGCACTGTAAAATCGCCTCGTGCCATGGTGAGGCCAGGTGAGGGCCGCGTTGCGGGCATCGAGTGGCGTTCGATATTATCGGAAAGTCCCAGTCAGCGTGACGGACGTCCTAGGAAATTTCCACGCTCCTTTCTCCCTACCACTAAGTCGAATTTACGATCCGTATACCATACAGGACATTACAGAAGGAGGACGCGAGGTCTTACGAGCTTAGGGAATTCATCAAGGAGACAAAAAGTGTCTGATCAACGCATATTCTAAAATCAACCTTTTCAATGTCGTATTCAGTTTCGCGTTCACCAAGTTTAGAAATTTTATTTTACTAGTTTCTTGTTAAGGCATCGTCCCTTCGACCATTTGTCCTTTTCGGCAAGATTACGAAACATTAGACGAAACGAAATATCCGGTGATACATTGTTCCGACTTCTGATACGATAGAAGGGCGTTCCACTTAAAAACATAGTAATTGACTTTGAAATTATGCTTGACCTACTATTCCCCATATGCGAGCCCCATTCGCCATATGTTCAAGTTCAAGCACTGCCACTTAAACTACGCTTACGTTCGAAGGCACGTCCATTTACAAAAATAAAACGCTTGCGCGTTTATTCGCGTTAATTTATCTCGCTACGGTACAGACTATACGTTACACATAGTTTCGAGAAGCGCGATACATAATTTCTAACCGAAATAACACACTTTACGGACACAGGGTATGTAACAGCAAGATTATTATCGGATATTTATGCGGAGAAGTCAGAGGCCACTGTTGTGCCATAATCTCGACGTGTTTAAATTTGCTACAAGCGCGCGTTTACCTAGATAAATATCCCCAAAAATACGATTACTATGGATTTTATCAAGCGCGTTCCGTTTCGTTGCATTCCGTTCTTCGAAATACATACGTAGCTACGAAAGTCGAATCAATCGCATCGATCGCATCGATATCGAGAAATAAATTGCGTCGGAAAACGCTTCCATCGGCGTTCGTTTACGTTATCACGGTTGTAAAAGGGAATGCGCGTGTCAGGAGCCGCATAAATTTTAATTAGATAATCCAAAAGTCACGTTTAAGGTTTCCAGCGGGCGCGGCAGCCCCGAAATAACAGGGCAAAAGGAGGCGTCGTTGATGCCCGCAGGCTGAATCCGAAAAGAGAGGCTTCGTCGTCGCTCGAAATTCAATTCTGCGGGCATTATAAATAAGCGTGAGCGCCGGAAACTCGGTCGATCGACGATTATGAATCAGCCATTGATGACTATGGCTAGCAGCTTCGTCATGCCGTGGTTAATATCAATGTGTTTTTTCCCGCGCGATGACTCAAGAGATCTACGGATGAAGTTAACTGCTAGATTTCTCCTTGTTTCGTTTTACTCACGAAACATGGAAGATGACTGTTGGAAATATCAATTCGGTCATATTAGATACAAATACGATGATTATTTCCAGTTCCAATTTAACGAATCGATCAATTGACGATTTTCTAATACGATAGGGGTAATAATGAAAATCAACGGAAGCAAAAAACAAAAGGATAGTACAGCGGAAAGTTACGCGAACGTTAATCCGCTGCGAGTTAAGATTCGTTTAATACAAAAATGATGGAAATAAATTCGCAACGAACTTGCTAAACCTCTTTTCAAGTTAATCGCTCTCCCTTACCCCCGTGTACTTAAACACTTTCTGACTTTCGATCCACGTTCGAGTTGCCGGGCAAAGGGGCAATTCAGTTACGGTTTAATTTCGAACTCTCAACTGGCTTTGTAGCCAATCGGATTATTCCTCTGCGAGCTAAAAATTCACCGCTCTCGTAGGAACACGATTCACGGTGGCAACAGAATTCAAGAAGAGACGGAGACACGGATAGAAAAAAGGAAAGAAGGCTGCAGAAGAAAGAAACGAAGGGTGAAAACAGAACTCGCACGGTGTTAAGTTTGGCATTTCGATTTTTCGGAATGGAGTCCGTCGCCTTGTTTTTCTAGTCGCGAATCGAAACACGAACGACGGTGTGATCACTGGCAGAATAAAAGCCCATGGAAATAACCGATTTCCTGGCTTCCATCCCGATGTAAATTTCAATGCAAATATAATTGTCCTTTTCTCGGAATTCAACGATAGAAGAAGGAACGAAACGACATCGAATAATCGTGTTTTCATCGGCGATACCATATTGCAGATAAATAGGTATTATCGTTGACGCTATCAGAGGAAAGGTAAGAATAGAGACATGTTCCGTGTAACGTCCGTTAAAGACAATTGGCTGGTTCAGCTATCGAATCGAAGGAAAAGCCTGATCTACAAATCTGAAAGCCTAATCTCGTTTTGAAGCGAGGTGTCGCGTCGTTGGCGGAGAAGCGTGGATAAAGGCGGCGATGGGTTGGAGAATAGTAGGAAGCGAGGGTGCGGCGACGATAGCGGTTGCCATAATTTAACCGGTGAGTTTAATAAGGCATACCGTAGCTCAAGCCTGCCGGGCGCAAAGTGTCAATATGTCTGAGCCGCTGAGTGATATACTTCCGGCGTTCTTCATAAAATTGAAGAGTCTCCCAGGGGCGAGAACCGTGTCGGTCCATTCTACCACGCCTCTCGCTCTTCCGCCCTCGTGTCATCGCGTCGTATCGCCGATCAAAGTCACGAGACTCTCTTTTTCTTCGGGAATCACGGAGAGATCGGATTAACGACGAGTCTCGAGACGTTTCGAGACGAGTTTCCGCTAGTTGCGGATCACCGAACGCTTTTCCAACGATTTCGGCAACGTCTGATCACCACCGATTACGAGCTACGCAGCTAAGAAGGATGACGTTATTAAGACGCGAACGTAAAACGTCGCGTTAGGATCGTCGAGAGGAGAGCTTCGAGAGATCGAAGAGGCCTCCGGTTTTCGACACTTGCCTGGAAATATCGAGAAGAGCGGCTTTATTTCCGTCAATGTCGCGTCTCGATCGAACGTAGGTTGATCCAAGGTAGACTTTGCTAAGAGAAGTTTCGTTTCTTTGTCTTTTGCGAACTTTTGAATTTTTGACGAGTCTTTTCGGGTTCCTAGGTTGTTCCTCGCGTCACGGATCTATTCGTACAAGAGCGCTTCGAAATTTCGTGGAAAGGTAGGAAATTCACACGAAGTGGAAACGAACGCAAATAAAAATGAGAAAAAGCGTGGGATAATTAAACAAATATTGAATTTCCGTGCAAACTAACGCAAGTATGAATCCGTATAGACACGAATTTCAAATAATCGCGCAGCTTTTATGTTCGTATTTCTGGCGTGTTTCCGAAAACAATGAGCCTCGCAGCTGGCTGATGCGTACATCGGTATACCGGGCGTCCTGAGAACAAAGACTGTCCTGTCAGCAGACAGTTTCAATCTTGAGCGTATTACGTCCACGAATTTCCAAGTATAAGGATGGAATATAAGCCGATTAGGAGAGTATAGAAGACAACAGAGAATATAAAGGACTGTACCTAGATGAAATATAATCAACAACAATTTCCATGAAAAAATTACAAGCTTCGCAAACTTTGACAGATTTCTTCGAATAACCTCCTTTTTCCTCTACTATGTATCTTTTCTAGGAAATTCGAAGGTTCGTCGATCTCTTTTGCGTGCAAAACCAACGACGGAAAGATTCAATAGAAAGCCGATAACTCATTCTTCAAAGTAAACAACTTTATTCGCGTTTCTCTTTGTCTCGTTTTCCTATACTATGTGACCTGATTTCGTAGTATGACAACTCGTGCATTCCCATTATAGCGTCGGAGGGTCGTTTAACGTTTTTTTTTTTTAAATTACGCTCTCGCACCGTTCTCCAAAAGAATACGTTGGTCGAAAGATTCGCGACACGGAAAAACGAGAACGGCCGGAATAGTAACGAGGCATGGTCGCTGGTGAAATTAAATAAAGTTTATTTGTTTCGAATAGAGGTTGATTCATAGTTGGTAGCGGCGTCAGAATGTAAAAGCTCGTATATAACGGTCGCGCGGTTCTAACGAAATTCACAATGCGCCACGTAATTTTTGCACCATTCGTCGCCTGGCACTTTGATGTACCTAAGAGGATAAGACCCAGAAAACATTCTCTGGAACACCGGGAACAATAGCGCATCGTTTGTCCGATGAAAATTACAGAGCGATGGTGCCCGAAAGGAATTACATCGCGTCGCGCGCTGTGGAAATACGAGACGAGGCTGGGGCTTTTTCATAAATGAACAGCTGCATCGGTTTCGGTTAAATTCGCCGCTTTGATGTTGAAAAAAAAAAACAAATATAAAAAATGGCGTGTTACGGAATCGATGCTGCTCTCTTTTTAATATTTGATATTTTAAGTTAATATCTTTACTGGAGAGAAAATTGGAAAATGGCCGATAGTTTGAAACGTGATCAAAGAAAGCTCGATATTTCGGACTAGGAAATTTCACCGCGGGTACTCCGAAACGCGTAGGAGATACCTATATTTTTATATAATTAAATACCTTTTCTCGAAAAAGTTCCACAGACTCGAATCGATCGCCTCAAATTTTAAATTAAATATCATTGGTCGAATCGATTTTATCCGAAGCCTTGCTTTTTGCGGACAAATTTAAAGTCCCCGAAGAATATTTCTCAACAGCGCGGTACGTGGTCGTAGTCTTATTTATGCTTTTAATATTTTCATTAAAATTTATAGCGCACGACTTCGCTGTGGCAACCGGCCGCTTTAAAATAGATGCGTGACGCATAAAAACTTTTGACAGTTTGTATGGAGTTCGAAGGGGAACACGATGTGCATCGCCAATTTAAATTAATCTGGAAAATGAGAAAGAGGCTGTTCTTTTAAACCTGAACGAAGGAGCAATGCGTTCCTGGAAAATAAATACGAATTTAGAATATAAATGACAAATAATCGATCGTCGCCTTTTCTCTACCTAATCCGTCACAGTTTCGGACGTTGAAACGACTCTTATTCGAATCTTTGGATTCTCCAGGAAGAATCCTACTATCCTAACAAAAATATATAGCGAAGCAAAAATTGTCGAGCAACTTGCACCATCAAAGAACAGAATGCTAAAATAGTCGCAAGTTCGCAATAAACTTCGATAACGGCATACAGAATTAGTCAACTGAGAAGCTTTGAACGTTCCGTTATTGTGTGTGACACAATTTTGAAATTGGGTTGAGGAGTTCTGTATTCAGCCAGCATTTCAAGGTTTATCGTCGTCCCAGATCATTAAACAGACACGTGTAATGCCGAGAACGGGTAGTTAATTTCTCTTTTAAACGCATCATTCGCTTACATTTTGAATCGGACCTTTATCGTTAAAATTATTAATATATAATATATATGTATAAAATCGCGTTACGTTCTGCGTTATTTTATCGTATCTCAAACGCGGTCGTGTAATTGACAAACCGCGCTAAACTGAATATTTTAGAATTACAATGTGCAGGGACGGTGAACGGATAAAAGTCAGGTTTTGAATACGATAAAGAACGTAATATACATATTTCTTGAAACTGCTTCGACGACGAATGTTAACAAACCGGCTAAAGCCGGGATTTCCTACGTGCGTCCAAGGCGCGCGTCTGCATCAGGAACAGAAGCGATCTTAAACCCGAATCACACGAGTTACGCAATCTCGCTACGACGTGACAGCGAACGTCTGACGTACGCGTCGGACACATTTGTACTTGTACCGTTACAACCAAGAATCGTGCTTTGTTTTCGCAGCGTCGTGTGATTCTGGTTTAACGCTGCTTCTGCCCTGCGACGAAGACACGCGCGTTCGACGCACGTAGCAAGTCTCCCGTTGCTTATTGTCCTACAGCTATGTTCCTTCGTCGACTCGATCGAGTCAACAAAGTATCCTGTAATCGCCTGCAAATGGCACTTTCGCTATTCCAATTAACCGGTGGATAGGATCGTTCGAATAAAGGAATATTCGGTGCATCACGGACGAAAATGTATCGACCGTATACGCTGCCAATAACTACAACGTTTCAGGAACTCCTCTAATCTCCAACTCACGACCAAAATACTCCGATAACGCGATATCATAAGCTTCGTACCACCATAATAGCATGTAGCATAATATCCTATCAACGCTCCTGGATGGCTGCACCCTCTCCAACAACACCATTGCCTTTTACCGTCTCTTTCAGCGGGAAAAATCTTCGAAAATCTTGGAAACGAACAGCACGACGGTACTATCCGTAAGCCGATACATCAAACGATACCGCAAATAGCATAACATTCCGCGTCCATTAAGCCCCGTAGCTGAGCAAACAGCGGCAAGCAACAATCGGTTATCCATCAGAGCTGGACGAGAAAGCACGCGAGACAATTTTTTCACCAAGTTGCAGGCAGACGGTCGATGGGATATATAGGTGTCGGCAGCAAACACGGAACGCAAGAGCGCAACGCGATAGACTATTAGAGGAGAAGACACGTGAAAGAAAACGAAGAAAGGGGATGAATGTGGGATGGGAAGGGGAGGGGTGAAGAGAAGGGAAATAGGGAGCTAATCGATACGACCTGTTCACGGGACGGGAACCGGCCAGACTGAACGAACCTGCTCGACCCTGCAAAATATTATTACCCGCCCCAATGAATCCGATCAGTTTCCGGCATTGCATAAGCCGTCATCGACAGCCGGACAGGACAGAGGGGATAGAGTGAGAGAAGAGAGATAGAGGAGAGAAACGGATAGATGAATAGATAAGGGAGCGCGTAGATACACGCGCGTGTAGATTAACACGCGGATCGATCGGAACCCGATGGCCCTCTCTATAACTGCTGCATATCTCGGTCTTACGCTATCTAAACAACGGAGTGTTTTTGGTCGCTGAAAGAAATTCATCGGAAACGAATGAAAATTGTCGATAATCGAGTTAAACGAAAGAGCGCGTATTGCAACAATAACGTTGCGAGCTGGAACACGACTCGGAATTTAAGAGAGAGCCTGTCGTATTTATAAACGGGGGTGTACATCGCGCGGGATTCTTCCAAGATAAACGTATTATTGATTTCGGCAGCGATTTAGCATTAGAATTGCATCCATTGGACGTGGAACGTGTGGTGGTTCCACGATCAGCGTATTCACGTTCAATTTGGTACACGAATTGGTTGGATCGAAGTACGAGCAACGATCGGCTAGTTGGTTGGCGAGGCGTGTGCGACTTTATTCCGCGTTCACCCTGGCAGAAGCACATTATTCGCGTAATCTAATATTTATTCGCGACATGGCTGTTTGGCGAAACGCGGTAAATCTTTATCTCGACGCACGTATCGCGCAAAAGAGAGAAGCTCCGCTGGTAAACCGAACGTGAGGCCACTGGAAATCAGGCCAACGATCAACCACGAAAAACGCGCTGTCCGATAAAAGCGAAAATGGAGCAGTTCTATCTCTGTATCTAGCGTGATTATTCATTCGTGCATATGTCGAAGAAGAAACGAAGAAAGTTTCCAAGGAAACGTCGTAGCTCGGCCATTTTATACTCGTTCGAAATTCCAACAAAATCTTCTCTCATTTTTGTTGCGACTTCGCGGACAATTCATTGCACGATGTCGTTCCAACAAATGGCAGACTCTTGTACGTATCAGCTTACGTAAGTTTTTCAGCTGTTTATGGATAAAAAATTTATCGTTCAAAAATCGCGAATTCTAAACGATCCAAGATAAAAATTTAAGATTTCGTGTTAAATATGAAATCCGTAATCTTAGTCTCGTACTCTCTCTTTGTTCTTCGTGCTCTCTCTTTCTAGAAAATAATAGGATCACAAACAAAACGTTATTTATTTATACAGTCTACTCGAGGAACGCGATGCAAATTTGATTCACGACTCGATTCGAAAAATTGCAAGAATTCTCGCTTTCGCTTATACGTTCTTAATTTTCCGTAATCAAATCACGCAACGATACGATTCGATGAAAACTGGAAACGAAAACTGTACAATGCGCGACCAATTGGTCGAACAATTTCTATATATGTAGGTACGTACGTACATTCAATTTGCTACAACTACGCGGCTGTTACCAAACAAAACTGTACACGAATATTCGTATTTGTGCTACGAAACCAATTAAATATAGAACTTGCCGCGTACAAAGGCCAATTTTATTAACGCGTAAATGGTACGAAGAAAAGATGACGAGAATCGACAAAATTGACAGAGAAAATTGAAATCGTTGGGAGGAGGAAGATGGAACATTGAAAAATATTTGTTCGTAAGAAGTAGATATCCTAATCGATTTTCAATATTTGCATCTCTATATAGATATAGCTTCATCCTCGTATCTGCTTTACACGTTACATGGTGGATCATATACGTTGCGAAGATGGAAGGCAATCGACGCGACGTTAAGTTGCACGCTAAGCGCGACAAAATTTCTTTTCCCTCTTGCGCTTCTCCCTCGAATCGAAGCAGGGAAATCTGACTCTGAAATCAGGCTTGGAAAATTTCGAACAACGTCCAACGAACGCTTTACGTTCCGTTTTACAAAAAATCGTCGAAAAGCAGTAAAAACGGAAGCTAATGCTACTTGCGCTAAACTTTGAGAAGATAGCTCGCAACCGGCTTACGCAACCTTCTCGCGATTCCGTTAATTCTCTGGTCTGCGATCGGTACAAACAGTGGCACTGTGGCATGCCCAGTCGTAACTATTAAGCGTAGATTGCAAAACTCTTTCGCGGATAAACGCTCTACTCGGACGCGCGATGCGCTTTTATTTGCGCCGGAGGTGGCTGTTTTTGTCATTTTGATTAAAACCGGCTGGCAGGGAGAACGAGGGTCTGCGTAAAATCGGGAATCGTTGCTCGCGACTTTCGTCGCAAACTTCGCACACTGCGCGTATTTTTGCGCATGGCCTACTCGGCCACGTTACTCTGAGCCGTGTATTTGACGGGCGAGAAGATAAAGCGGCCGTTTGCTTTTCCTTTTTCGGATTTTGCACGAATTCGTTTGAAATGTCGATGGAAATTTGATACTTTGAAGTTCGTTCTCAGGATCCGACTCGGCTGCGTGGTTCGCGAGGATGTCTTGCTACTCTTTGTTGGTACCGAGTACGAGGAAATTGGGAACGAGGAGGATATCGCGAGCCTCGATCGAGAACAAAACAGAGAATACGCGAAATGGAAAGAAAAATACGCGCGGTATTACGAAACGGTGCAGGATCGAAGGAAACGCTGAAACTTCGATGAACCATCCGCTCGTACTAGCGTACGAACTCCCCGGAACTTCAATTTATACCTTTTATATGTATATATATACCAATGTATACCTATAATTTATACCTATTATACGTGCCAATTGCTTTGCATTGTTCGCGTATCCTACTCTCGTGATATTTAATCCCCCTTTTTTATACGCGATTTTACAGAAGATAGAGCTGCACGCATAATTCGTAACCGTACACGCCAAGTGTACATAATTGTTTTGAAATTGCGGATATATTAATTCCACGATTTTATTGCAAGATAATTAAAAGAGATGTCACCTGTCACCTGTTGATTATCTTTTTACGCACACTGCTTCATCTAACAAATATTGCTAACGAGTATATTAAGTCTGATTATGACAGATACGCGACCTACTTGTTCCGCTGCTTAAAGCACGTATATTACGGCTAATTAAGGACATCCAGCGTTTGTAATTTCATTTTTAACACTCGGATTGCCGGCCATGTCCGCGTTACCGTGACACGTTGGATCTTCAACAAAAACAAAGATAACACGATTGCTCTTACGAAATCTGACGTTGTATTATGCAGATACACGCTATCGGCCGTCGTCTGCTTTCTTTTCTAATATCAAATTACAATTGTTTCGTATATTTAATGGTAAATTCATGGAACGTAGGTGTCAGGTTAAATTAACATATACCGATCGCGAATGTTTCGAGATGCAAAGGTAGGAAGAAATTTTGCGTCGAAGATTGCGATCAACGCGCGTTTATACGGAAGATGAATAACGTCGATCGTATCGTAAATAAGTATACGTGGCTCGTGGTAAATTTCTTCTTTTCCAACGTGGTTGATAGATTAAAATTTAATGGTACCGATTTAGCGGTATCGGGCAACAGGATTTAACAGATTGGAAGAGCAACGTTTCACGCGTTAATATCTTCGAGTTGGAAAGCAACGATCCAAACTCTATTATCAGGATCTTGGCGTTGTTTTCTCGGCGTAGAACGCTCGTTCGATCACCGTGGCACGAAATTTTTTCGCTCGACTCGACTCGACTCGATTCGCGGCTCGCGTTTGCCCCCGTTATAAACCTGTCACCGGGACAAATATTACGTCGATAAAATTTCACGCGGTGTGACACTCGGCCGGATTGGTAATCATTTTCTCGGGAACTTTCAACCCTGAATACGAGTATCCTCGAAAACACGGTTGGCTGTGACACGGTGAGGGGGTACAGAGGAGCTCGTATCACTCGGTACCAACGTACGAGAATGGAGAGAAGTATTAAAAAAAAAGAAAAAAAAAAGGAGAGCGAGAGAAGAGAAGAGAGACAGATGGATAATAGAGTTCCAGTGTATGCGTCCTGCTTCTATCGCGAACATCACACCCCACGAATATATGGACGACCCTGCACGCTTCTTCGAATGGGTCTCCTATCGAAATACATGGCCGTTCTGCACCCTCTTCCACGCGCTTTCGTATAGAGCGAGCCATCTCTAAGAAAGGGTTAAAATTCACTTTATGGCCATAGAAAAGAGCAGAGTAAAAGCAACAACGAAACAAATTTATCGTGCGCGTCGTATAACGTTGGAAATTGTTAATTGGATGGAACGTCCGCTCGATCGCGATTCTTCTCAGGTCGCGAAACTATCTACGATGAACAATTTACTCGACCGTGTATTCGTCTCTGAGGAAAAATCGGGCCGTTGGAAAATGTCTCGCGCAGTGACTCGCGCTTCTCCTTTTCTTCCGGCAGTTACGTCGCACAGGTTTATACGAGCGTAGACCAACGGGTGAGGGCTTGCCGCGTCTCCGGCGGATTTTCTCGTAAAAAGCGCCCTTAAAGACGGCTCCATGGCTGGTGGCATTAACGAAATGTCGCCGTGAATGGGGAGCCGCGGCGCAACGGCCTCGGCCGTCTTAATGTCAATCCTCAAATGTCACGTAACCATCCGAAACCGGTGTCCTTATCGTTTCGACTCTCCGGAGACTGGCGGCAATAACGTTTCGACACGAGTCACGGCACCGTGTCTCCGAGCCGAAGGGCTGCACGGAATAACCAGCCAACACGCCCACGACGCGTTCATTTTCTTTCAGTGGCTCGTTATTCCGGCGAGTGGCCCGTTCTCGCTAATTGGATATGTATCGCCGTTGTTTGCCGCGCGACCTCCTTCGACTCTTTCGTTCCAGCCTCGTATAATGGAAAACGCCGCGAGTTTCGCGTCGTTATCGATGGACCACGGTCGAACGCTGATTTTTCATAAGTATAAGAAACAGGGTTTCACGAGATCGACGTGTACATAGCGAGCGAAGGGAAATGGCCGGTGTAAGACCGACCGTCGAGAGTTTCGCGTCTCGAAAATTCATTTCACCAAGGTTTTCTCCTTGATCTGTGAGCTATCTAAGCTATACGAGAATTAATCGACAAAGGTCTAACGCGAACGCGGATGACCGGAATCGAAGATTTGTTTCAAAATCGACCAACGTGATCGTAGACGTTGACAATCGTGTCATCGCGAAACAAAGGTCTTGAAATCCGTTTCTCGATCCGTCTCTATCGATATCAATACTCGCGAATAGGAGCGAGAAGCTGAGAGTATAGCGTTACGTGGATCAGATTGCCACTCCCTTGATTCGTTTGCACCGCAATAGGATTAATACGATGCACCACAACTATCTACTTACGCGTGCACACACCAAATCACTGGCCACACGCACAGCCAAAGATACGATTATACGTCGTGGCAGACGGGCGTACACGTATTCAAATTCAAGTTACCGTCGCTATCTACGGGACAGACGACGCCCTGTAGCGTGGTTAGCCGCAGACTCGGTACGCACTTCCACCGATTCTCATCGCTGGTTACGTAATCCTCTTTGGATCATGGATCTACTCTTTGATCTACGTGGACCGTGGATCCAGTGGATCGTGCATCTTCTTGTACCATCGTCCGAGGCTTTGTCATACGTTTGCGTTGGTTAAGAAGCGGATAGGTTTCTACAGGCTGAGTCGAGAATCGTTTGAAAGATACTTTGGTTACCTTAAAGATTACGAGACAAAGAAGGATATCCTGTATCTTTGACGACTCGATTCATATATCGAGGGCGTTTATCAAGAAATTTCCTTAATACTTAATATCGAGACTCGTATATAAGACTCAAGGCCATCTCTACCGAAAGGAACCAAATATTTCCTCTATAAGTTTCTACCATGTTACGTCGCTGTTAACATATTGGAATAACAATTACAGAGAATTGGTTTATTATTAAAACACACATCGCGTTGTTTCCGATATTACGTTGATCGTCGAGGAATTTTACTTGCTGAAACATATACAAATAATTAAAGGAAGCGAACCAGAGCACCATATGGTAACGTGGTGTAAAACTTGCAACAAAATTTTTTCTCTTAATCGCAGGAAGTAAGACAGAGAACACGGAGATTCGATGGATGAAATCTCCGCGGCTGAATGTTCAATGGTGGATGCGTTTGCTCCTTGAGCAGTCAAATTTATCAAGAGCAAAACGTTTCGAAGGAAGCTGAAAGCAAAACAACGTAGTAGTATATAGCCGAAACAGATTTAGTCGGTGCGGCTTATGGTGCAAGCCAAGCCTAAATTTAGCACCGATTGACGCACGGCACGAGTTTTATCGCTCGAACTCGCATCGATGCGATCGATTTTCACCGGTCGAACACCTGCCTCGAATATCGATTTCGCGCCACCTATATATGTATACTTGTGCCGAAAAGTCGGATATACATTACGATAAATTTCGTGCAATGTAATGAACGTACAGTTTCGCGCGAAAGCAAAACCCCAAAAGCCGAGTCGAATCAACCCACTATCGATACCAGAGGACGCAAGAGTTTCAGTCGTGACTTTAATTCGTCGTTTGAGTCGTACTTTGCTTTAGAATATTTCGTTTTAATCCGCATTCGGTACTTTGAACATTGCCGGTGAAGTCTGTGGCAAGTTAGAGTTCGATAGTACGTTTGAACGAGGCACTTGGGTGTGTGGCTACGAAATTAGAATACCAAAGCATCCAATATCTCTAACACGTATAATACAGCCAATGCCGAGGTAGCTGTAGCGTCTGAGAAACGTAAAACTTGCTTCCGCGTGATCCATCCAGAGGCAGAGCGGCAGGCTAGGGATGGCACTATATGTAAAAGCACAATTCACCGTGAAAACGTCTTCTAGGAACGTTTCGCTGACGTCGTACAATCGGCCCGATCTTTTTAGTCGAACTTTCGTCTCTCGCCTGGAGGGACGTCTTTATTTCCTCGGATACTGTCGATAATTTTACGGGCTTTCGAGTCTGGCTGACATCGGGAGTTAGGACGGGCGTAGATATAACCGGAAGTATCGGCTGGCAATCTCAATACGTTCCGGCCGCCGTTCAAAGACGTATAAATCGCGAATGCAATGCGACAGTAAAATCGTAAATGGCTGCGCGTAAAGCTCTCTCGATCGACCGATTAAATTCGATTCGATTTCCTGGTGTTACGGCGTTAAAATATTCCACCGGTGTCGCACCAGATTGGATCGAAATAAACCGACAGGGATATGCAGCAAGTATGTGAAACGTTCTGCTCGACGCTTCGAGGCCAACGATTAATTTCGAAACGCGTTCGACGCTGATGCGGTAAACGAGAAGAGCCTGCAACAGGAGTTTCCGATCGCCTAACGAAGTCGTTCGTTGGAGTGAAAGACCTTGTAACTTGAAATACGTTCGGAAAATGAAAATCTAGCTTCTCGGAGTATCGGTCTTTTTTCATTTCCGTCTTAATATTACGTGTGAAACGGAACACCGAAATACGATTGTATTCGGTAATCCATTGGTAGCGTACTGGTAGCCCGTACCACGAGTTCGACTCGAATTACGCGTAAGGCAACGAAGGCGGCTCTAAAATGTAACGCGGGTTTATAATTTATTACGTAACCGAATATACTTTGGATAATTCGGTACGTATATCGATTGGCCGTCGTTCTTTAAATTGCCTCTCTCATAGTAGTTTCAATATCGGATCGACGTCCAGAAGTACCGGTAAGTGGTTTCTAGATTTTCGAATAAAACGATATTTAAGAGATATAGAGATATAGAGGTACGGTATATAGGATCGCCAAGTCGTTCCAATAACGTTACAAAGGATTAACTTTCCAAAGGATTTTCCATTCGATTTATAAAGGCAAAAATAAAAAATACCATGCAACCAGTTTCGATCTACTTCTCGTTCGTTTTCTATTCGCTATTCATTTCGTATGGCAAGAAACGGTTTGCAGCTGATCTAGCCGAAAAGCCGTAAGGTAACGAGTTAACTCCTAACCACACACGCAAGGATCCCCTATCACGATCTTTCCCCCGGAAGCGAGAACCCTATTTTTGCCTCTCGAATCGGCCACTCGTCCAAACAATCGGTGCTCGAGCAAGCAAACGGTGTACCATGGTTTTCACCTTCTCTCTTTCTCTTCCTGTAGAGTGGCGTGATTTCTCTCGAGCATCCGGTCAAATCCGGCTATTTAGCATCGCTGAACTGGCGTTAGAGAATTTCCACGGGCATGCCGTCCTGTCGTTGAAAATTCCGCCGTTCCACCGGTTCTGGAGGCTGACGTCTACGCCCGATGTCCACGCGAACGTCACCCACGTCTTATGTAAATGGCCGTATAATATCTGTACGGTTGTATTCATGCACGACTCGCGTACACGCGCGAGCTCGTCGACCGCTGCTGAATATTCAGGCGAGCGTGCAAATATCCAACGGACGTTTGAAAACAGATATTTGCCTGGATCGGAGCTTAATGTCCCTTTCGCGCGGCTGGAGTACGCCAACTTTCTCGAAGAGCGCGTTAAGCGTCCGAAGAAGCGTATTTTCTATGAACAAACTTTCGTTCGAATTCGCGTCGAATCAACGTCTTCGCGTCGCACGAAAGTCTCCTCGCCCTAAATCTACGTACACTTTCCTCTTTGATTTATCTCTATTAATATTCGACAGAGGCAAAGGTTATTTCCATTAACTCGGTCGATAATTACTCGCCGTTCTATGAACGTCGTTTCGGAGCATCGTTAAGAACATCGAATCCATGTTTAATTCATACTCGACACGTTCGAAATGAATCGAGATTGGTTCAACTATTCTCGCGATATTCCTACCACCGTACACAATGCTCCCTTTCTCATCGGACCGAATTAATCTCCTTGACTTTCAGCGTTACCCTTATCAATCCACGATATACACACAGATAAGAGCGGTGGGATTATTGCAACAGCTGCAACATCGTGTACCATTTATTCTCCTTTCCCACCTCGGTCTTTTCATCGCGCTTCTTACCACCGGAGAATTATCTATCCTCGTGTTTCTTTCATCTTTAATATCTCTTCATTTCGCTTCCGGCTAAGGGAGATAGCCAGCGAAAGAACAGTATCGCGTTAAAGCGATTGCACCCTCGAAAGACTACGAATCGTTAATCCTCGAAATTGAGTTTCCCGCTAACTACGCGTGAGTAACATTTCGCACCGTTTCTTTTCCCTGCTATTCTCCTATTTTTTTCTTTTTTTTCTTCTTTTTTTCTTTTTCTATTACCCTATCTGTAATCAAAAACCGCGTGTTTTTCGTGACTCGTTCGCCAAAATATTTAGCTGCTCGCTCGAAGCTATTTATCGTTCGACAGATAAGTCAACTTTTGCAAAAACAAATTTGCTCGTCCATATTGTAATAGCGGTTTATTCGCGAAATTTTATCGGAGAATAACGCCGTTGGAGCTAAACGAATTTCGTTTTCCGTTTTATTTTTTATTCCTCTCGCGTCGATAACCAGAGTGTAACTACGCGATAAATAACTATCAGAGAATCCTAGAAAATATAGGACATTTCGAAGCCGTAGTTTATTGAAACAAAGCAAGCAGTGGAAATACATACGGCTGACATTTTTCGAAATAAGTCCCGCTTTATCATCCGATAAAAAACGACGTATTGTGCTAGCAAAAGCTAAAATCCGCTTAACAACGATACGCGTTCGTACCTAAAAAGTCGTCCAACTTGAGGTACGCGGATCAATCCGAAGAATCGACTACTTGCCAGTGAATCAAACTTTACCTGATAAAAATATCCTGTCATTTGGCAAGAAGCGTAAAAATAAGTGGAAAAAGAAACGACCAAAGTCACGAAAATACACTCCGAGATACCGTGACGTAGAAGCAACTCGAATCGTATGCTCGAATACCGAATAATTACACTCTCGGTTACGTTGCAGAATTTATTGTTTCCTCAGAGTACTGTCTCGACCAGCAGCCTCCCCAGGATATTTCATTTTTTTCCGCCGCGCACGGCTTCGCTAATGAAAAAATATAATTAGCAGACACGCCCAGACGACTGGTGCGGTCGTCTTAATTCGCCAGGATGTAAAGCGAGCAGGCATAATCAGCTTTTGCTGCCCTTTCACGGCAAAGTTTGCTTATGTTAGACCGTTCGTTCGGTCCCCGGAATAACTTCGATAAACATTTCGACTTCCTCCTTTCCCTCCACCCTCGTTCCGTTGGTTCCTCCCTTTAGAACTGGACGCCATAAGCTGTGCACGTGGACTACACAGCCAGCCGTTGCAGTTGTACCGACTGTTTCCAAAGCCGGAATTTTATAGCGAAAGAGAAGGGACAGTTCTTACGTGGAAGGATCCAAGTTTCGAGTATTTCTGGCGCTATCGTCAGCCAATTTTGCCACGCGTATTTCATCCAAACGTACACTTATTTCGCGAAGAAAATTATTCGAACGGACGTTTAGAAAATACAGTAACAAGTTCAAAGACAAGGACGGTGTTTGCGGCTTCGACGATCAACAGATCATGGAAATTCGGCCACTAAGATAGCTACTTTAAAATAAGAACAAACTTGGCGAGAGTCGTCTCCACTGTTTTCCACATTCGAAACGAACAGTCGTATTTCAGAGGCCAGAAATGTCGTCGAAAAACGCGTTTCAAAGCATTATACGGGCGACCGATCGATACAGATCGATACAGATCGATCCAGAACGACGAGCGTTGTCTTTTCGCCGATTGTTCGCCGGAATTGCGGCAAGCCAACGCGAACGTCTCGCTTTAGCGAAGCATTCCGTCAAATTAATGCGGCGATATCAACTTTCGAAGTTTTCAAGCAGCGGAAATGCAACGGGGCCGGCAGACAGCGGTAGAAGCACGTCTGGGTCCGAACTTTGGAAACTTCTGGTATCCGCGCATTAATTCGGACTCGAACAATCGTCCTACGAAACCGCTGTCATTGAATTTCATCTGCGCGAATTTCAAATCGCGTTCGCCCAACAGCCGCTCCGTTTCGCAGAAAACCACCCGTTAACGATGTTTAAACGACCCCGACCCGAGACACGTGATATTTCAAACAATCGCATTGTTCGTCTTTTACAGGCCATTTAACCGTGAACACGACTCGAAGCTCCGGCTTCGCTTGTAATACATCCAGACCACATACCATTCGGAGTTCTTGCCTTCGGCAACTCTTTCGTCGGCCTTTTATCAGCCGATATCATAGCTGTTTGTGCGTTTGCGTCAGCCGAGCACGATAATTGTTTAAATATCGTCGAGCTGTTGTCGGCGAACGCTGTGTAGAGCCGACGATGAATCGTTTCGGAAAACTGGCCGAACGACGATAAAGATCTTATACATGTTCATGTAACATCGAAGAAGAATATTTTCACTTTTTCACGTCGACTTCCAGCGACTCAGCAGTGGCGATAATCTGCAAATTTACTTTGCCACCATATCGTAACGATAATTGGTCAAGTTCTCGACCGATTGGTCGATCGACCGAATATTATCATCGTTATTTCTTCCGTTCGTCTAACTTTATGTACATTCTTCTATTATCCGATTAATCGATTTCTCAAGCTTTTCTCTGCTTTTTACCGAGGAAAATTCGTCACCTGACTCGTTTACTGCCGACAAATTTACGGCTTTTTCTAAAGTTCTCCGTCTGGGTCCTCGGTTCTGAACTCAAGTAGATCTAGCCAGCCAGCTATAGTCGTAGACATCTGAATGCGACACGTGTATGGCTTCGTCGTAAGCGCTTGAATAATCTGACAGACCCTGTGTCAGGTAACGCATAAACACAACGAAGTCTTGTCGCAGATTCTCGAGAAATACTTCTCACAAATATACTCCCTCCGTAATGAGTTCTCTATAGCTAGACGAAATCTAAATACAGTATCATTTTCAGAGTCACGAAGCCCAGATCGAAGCCTACGAGAAATCAAACACGCCAAGGGGCGAACAAATCTCATAGAATTCGATACATTGGTTTTGTATTCTGTCTTATCCCTGAATATATCTCCGCGTTCAATGAGAAAGTTACTGAAAAACGTAGAAAATATAAAAGACGAGTATTCAGATGGATGAAATTCTGTGTCTGAATATTAGCAAATCGAAATTGACCGGCTAAAAATAGGTATATGTGAAGCGTCGGTACGGTTAGTGTTAAAGTCACTTCCACTGTACTTGGTTCATTTGCTCGAACCATACGGTCACCTCTCAAATATTTGTAACAGCTCTCCGGGTGTACTAGAACAGTTATCGACGTTGCGAAATGTACGCGCAAGCACACCTACGGTGTGAAACTGCGCTGATCGATACGCGTTTCTCGATTTAAAGTAAATATAACGCGTTCCTGAAACGCGATATTAATTTCGTTTGGAACGAGATCTATACAAAGCCATCGTTGTTCCGGCGATGTTGCGCTTGTATTTCGCCGCTCCTTTGACCAACGATGTCGAAGGACTGGCGAATGTCCCTGTACACTCTTTCAAGGATTCGTTAGAATTACCCGGATCGAAATGAAGGAAAAAATATTTTAAAAATTATTTTCATTAAAAAAACCAACGATCCGTGTTTGTTATAAAATATGAAAACGTTACGCCAAAATAAGCAATTACATATTTAATTATTATTCATTGAGTTTTTTCATCGCTTTGTTCCGAACTTTCGCCGCATATATAACAAATAAAATTGATGAAAAATTTTCATAGAAATACTGCCGCAGCGCGTATTTTAAAAAGCCTGGAAAAACATAACGATAGAACGTAACGAAACGAAATAACGAAATAAATAAAAAGATTTGTCACAGTTTTGAACATTTTCGTTTTGTTTATTCAATCACGAATACTCGGTGTTGTCAACGTTTCATTGTACAATCTGAATAAAATAGCATATTTCATCTTTTTCTACTCTACGATTCAGCTTCTAAAATTAATTCTCGTTCGATTCAATGAAAATTTTATATATAAATGAAATTTCTATAAACTCGATATCGTAACGTTTATTTGTATTGGAATTAATGAAACCCGACATTTTTTCATGATATTTCAATTAGATATATCCTTTGGTTTAATTTTATACATTTTCCTAAAATCAGTGAACTGCAAATTGTTATAAATTGGAAATCGATAACGACAAAAGCTACGACGTTAATAATTCTCGAGTTAAATACTCCTGAAAGAATAACCATAGAATCGAATACTACCAAGTGTCCCTCTAAATACGAAAGATTTCTGTTTTTGTGGTACGAGCTCTAAGACTTTGCACCGTGCTCTGATACACGTCATTTTCATACGCTTTAATTATATTTAACCTTTTTGCGAGTGGAATACGTTACTCTGGAGCATTGCCGCGGGCCAATTAAGTTACACAAAAGCAATTACGAAGAGAGCTACTTTAAACTCGTGAATGTATCGTAGGTTAAAAAACCATTTTAATGGGAGCAGTTCTCGTGGCGGTTGCCTTCTGCTACTTTCCACATCACGGTATCCTCTGGCTAGAAACGCGACTAAAACAGTTTTCGAAAGCAACTCTCCAAACAGAAACGGTTAACGTTCTTAAACCCACTAAAAATGGACAACTACAAACGCGAAAGTATTTTTCTTGAATAAATCGCAATAATCAACTAAAAGTCAACTTTATGTACGTTGATATAACGTCCATACTCGAAACAGCAAAGACAGTGTGAACAACCTATATATACATACAGTTGTTCTTAATGACGTTCGAAAAGTGTCAACAACCCCGTTGCTCGAGACTTCAAGACCGAAGAAAGGCAGCCACGCGCCAGCGATTCCATGGTTGGCGAGCACCTTGTCCAAGTCGTCCGGCAAAGGAAGAAAGTGTTTTTTTGCGCTGTGTTTGTGATCTCATTGTCAGTGAATCGACTGGTCGAGCAACGGGGCCAGGGGCAACGAGTCAGACTCGAAGAACAGAGATAGAGAGGAGGAACAAAACGGATTGGGTTCTCGTATATTTAGTCACGGTCCTGAACGCACGTGTATCTGGAGCCATGATTGAACGAGCGATGATATCATCGGCACAGTACACAGCCACACAGGGAATTCCCTTGTTTCTCGTGACGCAGAAATAAGTTCCTATTGGCCGACCTATTTGCCTACTAAGTAACCGTTTACACGTTGCCAGCAAGGCAAGAGGAAAAACGAGAGAAAGAAAAAAGACGCGAGAGAATGGTATTGCTTCTAAAAACGCCATTAACGATCATCGATTATAAACGAATAAAAGTGACCAAAGAACGATATAACGCGTATTAAATGTATTACGCGTTCAAGCCTTCTTCTTCTTATTCGAGGCGTATTACGGATTCAATCTAATCTCAAAGTCAATTACTACAAATTAGTATCTCCATTGCAACCATGTTACACAAGCAATTTCTCGAGATCTCTGTGTACATAACGCGTTCTGGATTAAGAATGATTCAGAGTTAAATTGTAATAGCTAAATTCAAAGTTGCCTTCCAAGTTCCAAATCTGCACATTTTGAACGCTGACTAAAGCGAAATTAATTTAGGGCGGTTTTAACGGAAATTACCGAAAGCTATCGCTGGAATCGCAAATTTTCGAGTTGCTCGTAAAACCTCGAGTAATTCGCCGCTCAAACTAGTCGAACATTCCGAGATCCACCGTGCCGTTAGGTGACTCGCTGAATAGAACAAAGTTGACGTCCTACTCGCGTACGTGTGCATGCGTACGCGTGTTTCAAAAATATAAATCGGATAGAAAATCGCGGATAATGACGGTAGATCGGAGAGTAACGTCTAATCTACTCTAAATAATTTCTTGCGAATCGATTTGCGTAATATGTACGTAGCGTTTGTCGCGAAGTATAAAATATTTGAAACTTTCTCTACGTTTTTAAAGTTAGAGCGGCTACAGCGAAGGATATTTGTCAAACACAATCGTTACATTATTATTTAAAGGAAACCGAAGGCAAAAGAATTGAAAATATAAAAAGAAGAAAGGGCAGAGTTTTACGATACGATAAAACGAGCCTGATAAAGGATACTAATGGTCTGCTATAGAGTTTGTACCAGACAATTTCGAAGTTTACATGCGAGTTAAAGCGTCACTCTCTTTTTGTCCAGAATTGTCGTCGTTGCGAAAGCTGTCTCACAATTAACATACAATTCCGTCGAATATCTTGTACAACTTTCGTACGATTCGTAAAAAGATCGGAAAAATCCAATGCCTAGAATCCTTCGATCGGCTGAAACCTAACCAAAAGATCCGTCGACGTTATAAACCGTTCGAACTGAAGTTTCGAGCGTTCAAGCTCGAACACGATTCGTCCGGAGCCTCCATTTCCATCGTGCAATTTCGTAATCACCGTTGTTCACGGAATGCATAATAAATCGAGGGCCAGTCTGACAGTCGCTAGTCGGAAGGAATGCCCATCGTGCCCGTGGGACACGCGTTGCAACGTGGCGCGGCGTTGATTGTTCCAGTTGACATTTCCGCAGCGTCTGTGCGAATTACGAAAGTTTGGTCTCGCGTCTCTACCCGGTTAGACTGCGGCGCGCCGTGTGACCGCGTTTTTCGAGTCGAAAAATTGGGTTGTTGGCCGGGCGCGACTTCGTTGAAGATAGAAAGAGAGAGAGAGAGAGAGAGAGAGAGAGGAAATCCCGTGGACGGTGTTTAAACAACGGAGAACGAACGGAAGTAACATCTGCGGGCTCGCGCGCTTTTTTCGGACGATACTTCGGAAGTGTTGATTTATCGCCGTTGCGTTCGTCATTCGTCACAGCACGTGTCTCACAGTTTCGTATACATATATGTATATAACACCCTTTCATTTTCTTTCTTCTCTCCCTTTTTTTACGTAATTAGCGACGACGTTTCGATGAAGAGCGATGTTTGGGGTTCGACGCTTCGTCGATCGCTTAATCGCGAATTCAGATTTATATCTTTCGAATATAACGAATACATATATGATATCCGACCAATTGACGAGATACGTTTAAAAATCATTTCCGTCGATTTAAAGATACGTTCGATTCGACTCAGGAATATCTCGAACCCACTATCTCATATCAATTGACAACGTTTGACAGAAAGGTAGTCAACTCGAATCCCTGGTATTGCCGTTTTCAACTTAATAAACCGATAGTCAATCAGCCAGTCGAATACCACGCTAGTAGCATTATCATTTCAAATCCGAATATCGGAGTATATCATCCGGGCGCCCTGATAAATCAAGTTAGAACGCCATAGATCAACGACGTGCGAGCCCAACGTTTTGCGAAATAGCAGAATCGAAGAGACTCGAATCACGCTTTTCGCCATTTTAAATCCGGTCACAGAGATTCGATACGAGGCAACTTGAAAAAATTTTATTTCCGGATTAATTCAACGAAGCTAGATTAAAGATAGGTATTATTAAACTTTCATACTCCACTGGCACTGTCATTTTTAAATACCATCTCTTGGTAAGTTGAAGCAATACTGTGCGAAATATCATAAAGAAAATAAATATTAATGAGCTTTAGCGACAAAACGTCGGATTAATAATCTGCGTTAATTACCATATTAATTAGTATATTAACTCTCGTAATACAGCTATGAATTTATATCGCGATATAATTATTTTCGAAAAGGGAATTATTGGAAAATTTAGACGATTAATTTTATTACTCGGGGTTCTCGATAAAAATGTTTATCTTTTATGGATAGAGCTGCGAATTTTTTTCTTTGACTATTTTTGCAAATCTCAATTTCACGCACATTCAAGTTCTTTCACCTCGCATCGGAGTTACTACGCTCTACGTTGATCTATCTCAAGAGTAAAAAAAGTGAATGAATAAATCCTTCCGAATTGAATTAAAAGAGTCTCTAATTATGTAAAAAAAGAAAAGGAAGAAAATGAAAGATGACGAGGGAAAAGTAATTAATGTACAAGCAACTTTCCGGAGAAATTTTCTTCTCTAATTTTCTCGACCGAGTCATCTATAGAACTGCTCCAGTCTCTTATTACATCATCCAACGCACAGCATCGCAAAAGATAACAATTTCTCGCATATTCCCCTTACGCGATTTTCGTTCCTAATCATTTTCCACTTTGATACGTAACTTTTGATAGCGTGACTTGTCACGAGTGGCAAAGTTTAATATTTCTAAGTGGTTTCCGGCGAAAAAAAATGTGCAGTTGGACGGTGGCAGGGAGAAAACTATGTCGAACTGTTTCGTAGCCGAATGCTCGGACGAGAGTGCACGCGACCCAGCTACGACTTCCGCCTTGGATCGTCCCCATTTAAATGCATTGTTCCCTTCCATTTGAGATGCGTCGCTCGATGTGACGCTTTAGGAGATCAAAGATATGCGGACAAACGAGGAACGAGGAAACGAAAGTGCCGCGCCGAGCATCTGTCTGGTAATCATACGGCCATCGGAATTTCTCCACGATCGTCCGGCAAAATGCGTACGAATTTTCTGCTTCTCTGGGTCTTCGCGTTTACAGAAAACGAGAAGTAGGAAGAAGCAGTTCTATCCTTTTCTTTTCGAAAAAGGAATAAAAGTAGTGAAAACAAGACATGGATTTATAGATGGCCGACGAAATACGTAGGTACGAGAAATCGTGAAAAATCGTTTGAATTTGTAAAAATTCATAAAATTGATAAAAAACAGAGCCGATTTTTCGGTCAAATCTGACCTATACCTTCTTTCAAATGTATCTGCCACTGTTTGTAAAGGTATCGCTATATAGTCCGACCATCATGCTGAAATTCTACGTGCATTCCAAAGTAATCGCGATCCAACGATTTCGTTTGTACGGCAGCGCGTGCGCCGGAACTCTGCCAATACGGTCTAACAATTTCCAACGGTTCCCGTTCGGCGCAGCTAGGCCACAAGGGTGCACTCGAGGAACTAATTTTAGTTTTAAGTAATGGTGGCGCAACACGCGGCCCGGCCAGCCTCGTTACGATTCCTGGAAGGTCGGTCGAAGTCACGACGACGAAGGAACCCGAGCGAGTCCAAGTGTCGTCTCCGATCCATAAACACTCGAGAGAGAAGAAGCTTGTAAAGACCGGTCTAGAGGGACGGTCCAAGGATGAACGGGGTGGATGGGGAAGGGTTGCAGCAGGCTGGAATGGTGCATCGGTTTTTAGGATCGTCATGGGAGAAGAAAAGCTCACGGGTACGACACGCTCGTTTCCCTCGCTGGACCCGACCCCCATCTCGAAAAGAGTCACCGGGGACTGCTTCCGGCTACTTCCTGTCTACGTATCTCCACGAGCAAGCCTCGGTTTGTTTTATTCGAACGTCGAGAATAACGTCCAGGGAATACCGCGTCGACGAATAAGTTATCGCCGTAACAATAAGTTTTCGAGGAGTTAATTGAAAGAATACGATGCATCGACCGATGCGTGGTTAAGCATCGTGGCGATCGGTCGAGACACGCGTGTCGTTGATTCTTCTGACGCAAAATATTTGGTGCGTTTAGGACGAACGGACCGATCGATCGTTGGCACCGAAGCTTAAAAGAATGTATTCTATTATCAACATGGAAATGCATCTCTAGCGAAATTTTCGAACAAGCGGATTGATACGAAAATTCGTTCAATGTGTTTGTAACTCGTTAGTGGAATACAGCTTTTCTGGATTTTGATTCGACGAACGAGGCAACGTTCCTTGCAATTAATTTAATTAACATCGATACGACTAGGGACAGGGTATAACGTTCCTCGCGATACTCCAAGGAGGAGTGTCGAATGTGTGTCACCTGCTTTTCGTTTTCATAAGAAGTTTTTAATTAACAAGAACTGTAGAACCGTGATAGAACTGCAAGATATTGTATTTACAACCTTTATCTTTAATAGATAATAAATAACCTATAACGAACCTTTAATAAATCCTTGATAAATCTTTATATAAATAGACATCTTCGATAAATAATATCTTTGATAAGCGTGAAATATTATCACGTACGTGAAAACGTGAAAAGCTTTAATCTGTAACAACTTGTTTAATAAGAATTTCATTCTTTCGTTGCAGAGCTTTCGGCGAGAGTTCTCGTGGACGTCGACGATCGTTGTTTCTACGTTCTAAGGTCTACGTTCGGTGAGTTAGAGCTCCGTAGTTGGAAACCTGTTTCGTAATCAGACGATATTAGATCGATAATACGACGAATTCTGCATTGTCCTATAAACTATAGTACCTATATACAGAAGTACATTCGTCTGTGTACAACGATCATTTAGCTGCTAAAAATTCAGCATTTCCAATGAACTCGTTCTTGTAAAGTATCCATGTTTCATCGTCTGTTACCGTTCGCTCCCAGAATGCTTCGTATTGGCAACGAACAGACGAAGCGAAGGACAAATGGTCAATCGATCCGCTAAATTCCCGTCCGTTAGTTGGTGCAGGACCCATTGGAAACACAGTAGAACGAATCCATTATACGAAATACCTCTTATCGGAACGTTCTATTATTTCGAATAAAAGCGGGGAAATTCTTCGGGTTTAATCGACACCAGACACTCTCGTGCCGACGTTGTTCCGTTACGACAACCGAGAAAAACCTAAGAGGGAAAATAACACGTTCCATCGCTGCCTCGGCTCAGGCATAGAGGAGACGACAAGGTTGGTCAAGGAGTGGCGAAGGGCACTTTCGAACTCGGAAGGGTTTATCGCGTATAAACGCGACGCTGCGAGGCACTTCCACTCGGCACGTTTACTGCTGTCCAATAAAAAGAGTCAACGCTCGATCTGGTATTGGGGACATTCTCAAATGAGATCGTAATTCTCGTCCCCTCGCTACCCTCTCGGAGACACGTCGAAACGGCTTCTACGATTATCGCGAGAATCTTACGCAGGTTGCAAGCAGGTTTTTAAAATAGTACAAATTATAATTGCTTGTATATTTTTGTTTCGCTCGTCTTCCGGCTTTACGATGATTTCCGCTCACAGAACCGCTTTACACAAAACGGAACTAAACATTAATGCTGAAACTTTGAGACTCGGCGCCTTCGAAGGACTCGACATTCGGGCAAGGCCATTAATGACCGTTCTGTGAAACGACGTGATAATTCCATGAAATATCAAGTCCACGCGTAGTGAACGTTTCCAGAGATTGTTCGTGTTGTTGGAAGCCAGAGTTCAATCTCAAATGCCTTGATTTTCCAAGAAAATGTTCGCAATTGCGTATAATGATTTGAAACGAAGTCAGAATACCGATAGTAACAAGGAAAACAGATATTATTCCATATCCCACGAAGCGTACTTCGCGAAAGTAATTTATGTATCGTGAACATGGAACAATTTTAGCGGGAATAAAAGGCAACCTCAGCGAAGTCGCTGTACGTTCAATTATTTCAAGTGGATCTTAAAGTACAATAAAACGTTTTTTTTTAGCGAAGCAGCGATATATCAAGAATATCAACTATTTTATACCCGTCCGTATTGTCCGTGTTCTTTGACAAAAAGAATTCCTTTCGTTAAAATCCGTGAAAGGATAACAACATAAAGATAAGTAGCTTTTATCCGTCGTAATTTCTCTCGCGAAATTAGCGAATCCACTACTGTACCGGCGACTTAAAAAGTTAAATCACTCTTTTAAATTTCAGGAAACCGTGATATGCGAACAGGCTCGCTTAGTATATTCCCATGACAGCGCTCAGATACCTTTTACCCTGAGCTGTACGAGTGAAATTTCACGCGAGCGACGCTTATCAATTGGCAATATTTCTGCCGCTTAAACGAGTCGGCGATTCTTTCTCTCTATCTTGAGTCGGCGAATATCTGTCTCTACGATAAACAAGCGGCTTCTCGCTTCTCCAGTCCCATTTGGTGGCCCTCGTGTTCGCTCTTCTACGTTGTTCCCATCTTCCATTCAGCTGGCGTTGCCGCCTTCTGAATTCTATTCCGACTTCCGTTACGCCGTTGAAGATCGTCGCTGGCTGGCTGGCAGAAGCGTGCCGTGACGTGGAAATGCAAATTTCGCCCATGCGGCTCGTTGAATTATTATTTTAAGTCCCGTAACGGCCATTCGCTACGGGAAAATCTCATGAAAATTAATTTATTTTAATGCACTCCTCGGTCCAGGCCGGGGCTGCAGCTGGGAAACGAGCAGACGAAAGTAACAGAGGAGAATCGAGGGTGGTGGAGAAACGGACGAAGAAGCTCGAAGGGAAACGGGTGGTGAAGAAGCAGGGAGAGAGAGAGAGAGAGAGCGAGAGAGAGAGAAAGAGAGAAGACTAGTTTTTCGACACCCCCGTTCCAGACTTGACGACCGATTCGGAATGCCGAATTCACAGCCGCTCTTCCACTGCGGATCGGCCAATATTCCGATCGCGCCTCCACGGACCTGTAGATCTCTCGAATACCGTGTTTCGTTTAGACTTTTTGACGTTCGACCGAGGCACTGAAATTTCAAAGCGTCGCAGAGAAATTCTCCAGACTGACAACGAGAGAGCAGACTTAAGAAGAATAAAAATAAATTCGTCGGAAAGAACTTATTTACGCACCACGTTACATCGTTACGTTTGAGCGTTTCCAGTTAAACAGCACATACTGTATATTCGGGTTTCTTACGTCTGGTGCAAATCTCGATTCACCGATGAATCTAGCAGAGACCTTGCTCGATCGTTTCTTCCGTACAATCCCTGGATCTTGTCGATCGCGAGGAATCTATAGACGTGGAACTGCGCCGATCTCGCGACTCGTATGGAGAACTTTACGGGACGATAATGGACAGATTTATGAGACGGCTTATCGATCCTCGGGTAAATCCAATTTTCGAGGTCGACGCTCGCGTACAGCCAGCAGCGTTTCCCTCGCGAGATGCGTCGCGAGTTTCCTTCCGCCCAGGGAACGAGAGGTTAATCGTCGCAAGAAATTTCGAGACGTTCGCGTGGCTACAAATTGAAATTTGCACTATCCAGCTATAGGTATAAAAAAACAGGGAAGCTTAACGATCAACGAGAAAGGCAAAACACGATTTAAAGGAGCGACTGTGTCGATCGTGTCGTTAGATGTCTCGACAAATTGGAATATCGATTTTTGTTTCGGCCGACAGGCGGCGGGCTAGGTCGATGGAAACTGATGAATATGCACTGTGTTCCTTGGGCTTTTGCTTTGATCTCGCGGTAGAGTTTGTATCGTTTTATGACTTGTTTTAATTGGTGACTGTAATTTCATTTACAATTTATCGTTTTTCCTTTGCCACTGTCCCTTCAAATTTACTATAATTTCACGCGAAATGAACGTCGTTCGGCAACGTTTTCGTTTAACGAACGATATACGATTTATGCTTGCTGGTTCGAATGTATTTGCCTAGCAGAAAAATACTACATATTTGGATTTACGCTCTTTACTTATTTCACGCGAGCCAGGGGATGTAAATGGCGTAGAACGTTGGAATTTGGATAACCGACGTAAGATTGCATTATACCGCAACGATATGGAATACGTAATAATAGATGATACTCACTGATTCAAGGGGAGAAGGAACAACGTTACGTGGGAAAATAACGTTATCGTTGAAATTCGTCTCTCCAAAAGACGAGAAATCGTTCGAAAGCTAGCAATTATATTTAAAGAAACAGATTCCTATACTCTAAAAATAAAGCGTTTGCCCCGATATATCCGTCTCTTAATTTACTTAATAATTTTCAAGCAAGATCTCGACGCTTTAAATTCCTAATTACACTTAAAAGTAGAAAAGACTAAAAAGAAAGGAGAAAAGTCATAAAGATAACACATCTAACCATTGAACCGGTGGATAGCAATTAACGCCGCTCACCAGGGTCTGCCGTGGCTCAAGAATCGAGCTCATTCAGCGGTGGAAATTATTTCGGAAACTCGTTCAAAGCTCGTCGACCGTGGCCGACGAAAGGCGATGAAAACGAACGAACGAACGAACGAACGAAGGTAAAACTGCGGTCTGGTCGTTGAAGCTGGCGCGCTCCTTCGTCGAGAACGAAAGAAGGTGAAGAACAAGTGCGACAAGGCTACCACGGCGGATCTTCATTTCCGCGAACTCAGCCCTTGGCTTTCGGACTTCTCGAGCTTTTTCGTGGTTTAAGGACAGCATCGAGTCAAGAACGTCTCTCCTCGCTCGCCTCTCAAATCCCATCACAAAGAATATCCACCCTCTGCTTTCTATCTCTCGTTCCAATTCACCCCTTGCCTCGCCTTTCATCCTCTTTCGTTCCTTCTACACGTTCCTTCTACTTTTCTTTCTCGCGATAGTTTCTCAGACGTCGTCGTCGACTATCGTTCGTCCCGTTCGCACGATCCTAACTTCTCGTTCGTTCCATCTCGCTCGGTCGTACTCGCGGTACCATCGACATCGAGAAAGAAAAAGAAAGAGTGGAACGGCGGCAAAGATAGCCACCCTTAAGTCGCGAGCGCTCACATCTGACGGTCGATGAATAAGGGAGTCGCTATTTAAATTGTAATTTCGGCCGTGCTAAAGATACCGGGGGATTTGCTGAGAAATTTTTACGATCCGCCGCGTCGCGTTCCTACGCCGATTTAATAAGAAAGACGCTGCCCGCTTTTCCATCTGCCCAATGACAGCGGCAAATTTTTTATCTCTCTTACGTAGCTCCGTCGAGTCGATTGAATTTTTCCAGTTAATCCGTACGAATCGTTGTCACACCGTTCTCTGAGCTTCCCGGTAGCTCAATTTTTCCTTTAACATATTTTATCGCTCGATCGAACGTTTATTATCTTTAAAAGATGACCCATAACGACTCCACTTTAAATCACCGCGTCCATCACGATTTCTATTCTAGCAAATACTTAGGCCACTCTCCTTTTTCCCAGCCAGCATACACGTACGGAATCAGGCCAGGTTATCGCAATTTACATTCTGAATGAAATTGAAGAGACGCACCACTCCGAGTATCATCTGACGGATTTCAAAGAAAACTTGTACACGGAAATGCATCGTTCCTCCTCTTGAATTTCTCCAGTTCTTCCACGAGGAATAACTCTTTGTATCTATGTCATCCTTTATCTTACTTCTCCTTCTTTCTTCCCTCTATTTATATCCCTCCCACCCCTTTTTTCGGATTCTTATTATTCCAGTCGCATTTTTTCCTCTCCCGCAAGCACTGAAAGAACACGTCTAAAGGAGGAAATAATAGCTTTCTGGCATCGTGGAGCAGCTTCGATCGGTTCTACCGTTCTCCAAGATCATCGTTTATTACTTACATTTTATTACACGAAACGATGCTCTTGCGAAAGCACGTTTTAAAGGAACGATATTGCACGCAAATAATTGCGCTTTTAAACGAAATGAAAGCTAAGCTTTCCGATACTTTCGCAGAAAATATCGCGAAATTACGAAACAGATTTATTGAAATTTCCTTTCCATTCTTTGTTATCCGACGCGTTATCTTTATTTGAAATTTGGCCGAAGATCGATTCGATAAGTCGTTCGTCGCGGTGGGACAAGATTTTGAAAAGGCCTTTACGCAGTCCCCCTGCGATTCGTAATTGGACTACGGATGCTTGTACATTTATGCTTAACGTTTGAAAATCGTACACATTAAAAACTGTACAGAATGCACGTAATACGTAAAGGAAAGTATAGTAGGTAAAAGAAAGTCATGATTGTCCATTCTCTTTGTAATCGATCATAATTGTCAAATAAGAAAAGAACGACAACGATTATTACGATAGCTATGAGATTTCCAGCTGTGGATTTGAATCAGGTTCGATATTTTTAACGAGGTCGTACGAACGAATGCCTTGCGCAGCTTTGGATGCATGCCACTTATTAAGCCGCGTCATCAAAATAAATTCCGCGTCTAACAGTGAGACGGATAGAGAAACGTTCTGAAATTGCTAGTACTAAAGCGCTACGTTTGCCATGCTGCCACCTAGATACACTTACACGAATGAAATATCAATTAATCGCCATTGAAACATCTGCACTAGTCGTAGAAATATTTCATCGTTATTCTGAAAGAAAGGCCTCGGATCGAGGACAGTTTACAAGTAGATATCTCCAGACAAATTTCGTATCGAGCTTCCAACATCCACGGAGCCGAGACAGTGGGTTTTATTCGTTCTACGTATATTTCCTTGGAAGATTGAGAAGAAACGAAGACGAGACGCGTAAGGAAAAGAGTATTCCTTCCGTTTGAATCGTTCACGGAGACGGAGAGGAAGCTCTTGCCTCCCTCTAAATTTCCATCCTTTGCAAAGACGGTTTCCTCGTCCGTTATTTGCTCCTTTCCTTTCATGCTCCGCCAGCCAACAAACGTACACGTATATTTAATAGTCCATCGTGACACAATAGCCGGGTGAACGGGATAACGACGAGACATAGGAACAGCTGGGATTCGGAATTTCGTTTAACCCGTATAGAAACGCACAAATACGAAATAGTTTCTGCTTCGAGGCTATCGTTTTTTCTTCGATTTCGGTGTGATCCTCGCGACAATTTTCCGCGAATCTTTCGCTTCCCTTCGACTCGTCGCGCATCGGCTTCTTCTCTACGCGCTCAGATAACTTTATTTTCGGATTGAGAGCGCTTCTAGGATGCTTTACGTCGAGAGCCAGGAGGATTAACCGCATATGAAACGCCATTTTCACGGAATGTACGTAGTACGTGGTATCCAGTTTTCGCAAGAATTTTCCCCGAAACTTTTCGAGACAGCCGACTCTCGCGGTATTTTTCATTTACAGGATTTTACTCTTCGCTCGATTGTTCATCGTTTAACGTGTGTATTTCGGTGTGTAATTTTGCGCATAGTTCGATAGAGATAAATAACGCAACTGGGATAAAACTGATGGTATCTATTCGCGATAATGGCCACTTAATCGCGATAAACGTCGCTTAAGCGCAACTCTAATCCATATAATCGTAATAAATTCGACGTGGCTTGAATATTAATCCGAGGTTCGGTATAACGTTGATATATGTATTGAAATTTTAGTACATCGGATCGCCTGTATCTTTAGCGCCGATTTTTAGATATTATACGAAGGAAGTTCGACGAAAGATATTTGGAAGGGGAACAAATGAGCGAATTTTCTTTAATTTCCAAATTTAATTCGCAATTTTAATTTATAATCTGGCGATACCGTTACGACAGATTGATGAGAAACGATAGTCTCCGATTCGTTTGTCTTACAGCCAACGAATAAGGGAGCCGTCATTTACATTGTAGATGACCACGATATCCGCGCGAAAGCAAACCTTCAATTAGACTCGGTTACGAAGGTAGACGCGAAACACGCGGAACAAGTAAGCCATAGTCCCGACTTCCTAATAGACTCGGAAATCAATTACACGGTATAGTTTTCGCTTTTCTTTTCTCAATTTCGATATTTTACCAGGAGGCGAACGCGATCTCGAGACGAAACACGCGGCCGTTTAAGTTTTAGCAGCCATAAATACATGGAAATACACGGAAAGTTTATTGAAATGTCTACGCTTTATTAGGTTGACCAAATTTCGCGAATCTTTTTACGATCGTAAATTGTGCAATCCCGAAGGGAATATATCTAGGCGATCGTAACTGTAAGAGTCGCGTAAATCTGTAAGAGACAGCACTACGTCACTCGAACACGTTAATTATTCTTTTCACGTTGAATTTCTAAGAAACCCTATATTGGATACGTGATACGACAAGAGGCAGCTATACGGGGGAAAAAGATTAATTTCCACGTAACAAAATAAATCCTCCGATACGTGACATTAATGACTCAGCCCTGTTCCGTGCAGTTTAATCGCTCAAAGGGTTACCGAATCTCCGATAAAATATTTCCGATGCATCAATTTCGAGAAAAGTTTTAGGTCGTACTACCAGGTGCTCGAAATCAACGCGAAATTTATCGTGGAGCGTAGCCATTATTGTCACACACGTGTTCGCTGATAAGAAACGAAATGGACTCGACCGCGTCGAACCAACCGGAAACGATCTTCAACGAGTCGTCGAGTATTAAGATCTACGAGAAACGTAACTCGTTATTTGTGACCGTGTCCGATTCGAGATCCGAGGAATAAAATAATTATTCAGAGAATACTAATACAACGCGAAACAAACATCAATATCCGACGTTGTCGATCTACGATAAAGTCGTTATGAAAAATTACGAATTGATTACCTTCCACGCTTAAAATTATATTTTTCCAGTAAATGAAACTTTAGAGATTTTATTACTTAACATGCTTCAGAGACAAGATTGGTTTTAGACGTTCAAATGATATCTTTTCCACGAGACAGATCGATAGAACTCGATTCGCGATTAAATAAAGCGGTTTACAAAGAAACCGCAAGCAAGGAGAAAAGTCGAGTTAATTATCCGGTACTTAGGGACTCTCGATGACTCGGAGCACGCTCTGTCGTCGCGAATTGCTTTTGCAAATGTTCGAGCCGAGCTATCAAACCCTAACGAAACGTAATTACCTGGTTGCAATAATTTTCTATATTCTTTCTTGCACCGTGAAGAGATTGCTTGCGATTGGCTCGTCGTCGGTACTCGCAGAATCCAGCTTCAGTCGCGAAAAACAGCCTCTGAAGTTTTATTTTTTACTTTTTTTCTTTTTCTTCCTGGCAAAAGGAATTTCCATGATTCGCGAGTATATCGGCGATCTGTCTCGAAACAGATACATTAATATTCCACGATCTCATTGATATCACAGAAGACAAAACCGTCGAAACAAAGCGACTCATTTTCCTCGTCGCATGCAATGCGAAACGAAACATTGTTTCGCTCTCACGTGACAAATAATCATTAGGAATTCTAATTCGAGGCGATATATACGTCGACGTTATGGCTAAGTTTGGATCAATTTATCTTCATACGACTACCATCACCGCCACTTTTCCAAACAACGTTTCGCGTTTCTCATGGAAAATCGCGGGAGATGAAACGCGGCAGCCACTTGTTCGTCGTTACGGTCGTTTGCCGTAACGTACTCGAGCTCGGAATTCTGACGTGACGCATAATGCAGAATGCATTCCATTCAAACGTACATATATGCAACTTTGTATGCGTGTCCGTACGTCAACGTTCCGCTGGCTGTCTCGCTCGCTGAAATGTAGTCTTAATGGTGTTACCATTCGGCATACCGGATTATGATTTAGATCATTGTTCATAAATCCATCGCGTTGTCAACGAGCGAGCAACGTCCTTTTTTATTTTATTTTCCAGATTCTAGAGATTCGAGATTTTTGCAGCTCCGAGTAATTATCGCAATGGAGATTCTTCGACGCGAGTTATTGTGTTTTTAAAAGAAATATTACGATTAGCAAGAGCCTTCGGCAAGAATATGGTAAGAGCGCCAGTTTCTTCGTAAGAATGGTTTCGAGAATAAGTTATTTCGTTCGCATAGATTTACGGTCACTCGAGAAGATCTTCGTGCATCCCATTTAAGCGAGATGTTGAGCTTTTTGGCAAGCTAGAAATAGCTCCGAATGCGTTTTTAGACGGTTGCCGTTATAGGGCGCTTGCGAGGATTTAAAATTAAAATGCGAATTCCAATTTTTCTCGTAGTAATATTTTGAGGTTTATATTTTAAAATATTTTACTTGCACGTGACATCTGCTACTCTGCATTTATAATTTATTTCTCTAATAAAATGCTCATGAAATATGAAATAGTTGCTCCGGCTTTTTAAATAAATTCATGCTTACGAGAACATAAAATTGAAACAAAATTTCCAACTTTTGCCACTGTACTTTTTATATTTTATTATAAATTTATATTCGAAGAACTTTATTCGTTCGCGTATCGAATTTTCCACTTCTTTTAACGAACTGTCTCCGAATGAGTTACCGTTTTTCTTTTCCAATTTACTCCGGATGAATCAGTTTTTTTCTTCCTAAATTCTCACACATTTTTACAAGAACATAAAGTTAGAATTCGATCAGCTATTCTCCCTTTTGCAAAAATTTATTTAAGAAAGTTGATATCTGTGACATCCGTTGCTTATGGTAGCCTTGCAAAATTTTTCTATCCACGAAACTATTGGCAAAAGATGCGGGTCAGGAAGAGCGGTGGAATTTTTTAACCGAGCGCCGCATCGAATTACATTACATGCTGAAAGCATATAATTTTAGGTTAATGCAAAAGTTCTGTCATCTTTTTGGGCTAAAAGGGTACTGTGAATCTGTACGCGCGAAGGTGCAATATCGCGCAGAAAATTGCATTAACAGCGCAGAACGTGTCTCGACCTACTGTCACGTCGGCCGTGTTTCCAACTGACAGTCATTGAACGCTTATTACATATTCACACAACACTGTATCACCTTGTCGAAACGATCGTTTTCCTTGATTCGACGTACGCGTATGCTTATTGTTAGTCCCGTAGCTCATCCTCGAGTAGGCTATTATTATTTTTCCACCATAGCTGAGCTTCTAATACGATGTTATTTATAGAAAGACCGGATACTATCATCGTAATTCGAAGCGAAGAACAATTTCTCGATGGCACTTTTACACTTTTCGCTCTGTGGAAATAGTTGGTTTCGACAGAACTGCATCCACGACGGAATTGAAACGGCACGGCGAGGTAGTACGTTCAATGATCGTTCGTAAAACGGATTCCGCTTCTCTTCTCACGGACGGCAGACGCTTGCACGGTTGATTTGTAAAAGAAGCGTTTGGCGAAAAAGCCCGACAACGTCCGGAACCGTATGAAACCGTTCTTCTTTTGCCCGCGCTTTTATCAGCGTCGAACGTACGCTAGATAATATCCTCGTAAATATATGCATGTACACTATACGCTCTTCTGCCGTGCATATGCACCACCGGAAGAACGCGCAAGAGACCCGTTGTTGCAACCATCGATCGCAAAAGTTATGTAATGAGTCTTCGCGAAATCTAGGTTATTCGAGTGCTTCTACCCCTCGTCGACACGCACTTCAACCCTTCAAAAACCTCGTACGTGCAAAATTCCATCCCCGTCGCATTTAATACGCGATTCTTCCTTATTTTTGCCTCGATTTCGCCTTAGCATCGTTCCGTATTCGTAAACGTGGATCTTCCTTTTTCAAATCGTTTCGTTTCAGTCGTTTGAGAGAACTTGAGAAAAAAATTTTCAAGAAAGACGCGTTTCTACGTGATTGGTGCAAAACGAAGGGTCGTTTCCATAGAGAATGATTCGTCCTAAATCTTGCGACAATCGAAGAGTTTATTCACAGATAATAATCCTTAAAGAGCCGAAGTCGCAGGTGCGATTAGCTAGATGTATTTCAGCTCGCATAAGTACGTAAGTACGGAAAGGGATACGCGAATCGACCGATACTGCTCCCAGTTTGACCGGTAGTTTATGATCCGGAGGGAACGATATTAGGACTCGAGGATTAATTTTGCAGTTGCAAACTCCCTGAACTAGAGGGTGCGATACATTTACTTGTATTGCTTACCCCGAACGTTATGCGGCTACACCGAAATCTGGGTTATCGAGTTGGAGTTGTTGAATTTCCTCCAAAGGCAGTCGTGCCTCTCGTCAGCACATTTTGATAGTTTCTATCGCATCTTTGCTCGCACAAAGGTCAAAACTGCAGGAAATCCTCGAATTAACGTGCAACGCAAAAGTCGCGAATAACCAAAAGAATTACATAAATGGAATGTCGTTTTCGATAAAATAGTTGGGTGGAATGCACTTTCGTTGAATATCATTCGGAAATAACGTCATTTCTCCTCTTCTTTGCGTCGAAAAAATATACCGCTTTTACTACAACTATATGTCACAGAAGTATGTCACAACCGACATTCGTTTTTACTTTATCCTCTACGGCTTTCGTATTTCTTCTTACCTCTCTTTTTCCTTCTGTCTCCTCTAACACGCAACACGCGTTATCAAATTTCAAGCCATTACACGCGATGCAATTAAATCGAAAATCTCTCTACCGTTGGAAAGTTCACGTTCGGTATGCTCCGAGTTGCTCGTTTTACGGATTTAACCAAACGAATTGAAGCTCAGTTCGGAACGAAACAGAAACGATCGGGGGGAAAACAGCCCGAGAGAAAATCGAGGCCGTTTAAAGGCATGGCTACGATTGGCCACGACGTAGCGTGCCAATTAAATTTTATTATGATAATCGAGTCCGCGTCGGTGGCGGCGGATCTTCAAAACGCTGCATCTGGAAGCAGCCGCGGGCTGCGAACGGGACCGCTTCCTCTTTCATCCAGAAACTAGCTACATAGGTCGGCTCGATTAGCGCTCCAGGGAACCAACTTTGAAAATCCGTCCAGCTCGATAGCTTCTCTCTTTCTCCCTCTCTACCTTTTTCTCATTCAACGAGCAAACTTTTCATAGGAATCATCGCCACCAGGAACCACAAACATACGAGTGAAATAAGACGACAAAGCAAAAGGAGAAAAAAAGAACAGCGTCCAAGAAGCTAAAGCAATCTCATCGAGAACAGAAGGATCGACGCATAGTTCTAACGGGCACGCGAGATACGTAATATTCGAGATCGGTGTCATTACCGCGGATGAATAATGGAACGCGTACAAATGCGTTCCGAAATCGGCGCTACTCGCGCGCTGTACGGATATCGCGATCGTACCTTCGCGGCTTCGCCGATGATAATCTTAATGAAAGGCGAAAGGAGAAGTTGGAAAAAATCCATACGTGTTTTATCGTTACGTACTTCCTGGAACTTGGCGTTTTAGTTCGCACGTTGAAAAGTACCTCGTTGTTTCGATACCGGAACGAAGAAAATTTCAATAAACGTATTAAACTCTGAAATAAATGTTTTCCTTTGCTTCTAGAGGCATCTCAGAAAATAAAAAGACAGAGGGTCGTGTTCGTTTCAACGTACGCAGCGAGATCCACTCGCTAAAAACCCTTACCGCGATCCAATTATCATTCCGCCAATCAGCCCCGCGAGAAGGATATACGTACTACCTTCGCGCCAGTAAAATTCAAAGTTACTATTCCCCGGGTAACTTCCTCGGACGTGGAGGTAGTAAAGGAGAGGACAATAAAAAGAACGATAAAAATTCCGCAAAAATCTTGCTCCTTAAACGGGGTCGCCCGGTTGAAATCCGACAGGCTGGCCGGCTTGCCAGGCTGCGCGCACGATCCACCGACAAAATAATAAAAGTTTCACGAAAAATCTACATTCGAACGGGGTTAAGGCCGCGAGCTCACCGGTTACGACTCTCGGGACACCCGTTAGAATATCGCGAAGAAAAATGACATAAGACATCCCTGTTCCGACTCGGGCGCCATATGACCGTCTCTGTCGCAAGCTCTTCCCCTCTGCCGGTTCTCCTTCCCCCACTACCGGCCGCC